>NC_053027.1:467937638-468092257 GCF_003073215.2 Triticum urartu
ATAGTCTTCATCATAAAAGAACCAGTACAAGAAGTATCGAGCATGGAGCGATTATTGAGAGAAAGCCGAGCATAAATCTTTTGAATAATAATTTCTCTTGAGAGCTCATGATTGGGGCATGAATATAACATTGACTTAAGCCTCACACAAGCTTGAGGGATACTTTCTCCTTCACAAGGCCAAAAATTATATATATAATTACGATCACGATGAACCAGATGCATAGGATAAAACTTATGATGAAATTCCAATTTCAATTGGTTGTAGTTCCATGATCCAATATCATCACATAGCCTAAACCATGTCAATGTCTTTCCGTTCAAAGATGAAGGGAATACCTTCTTCTTGATAACATCCTTGGGCATACCTGCAAGCTTAAATATTCCACAAACTTCATCCACATAGATTAGGTGCATATCGAGATGTAATGTTCCATCTCCTGTAAAAGGATTAGCTAGCAGTTTCTCTACCATACCCGAAGGAATTTCAAAGTAAACATTTTCAGTAGGTTCAGTAGGTTGAGGAGCAACTCTTTGCTCTACTTGTCGGGGTGAAGATACCCCGAACAAGCCCCTCAAAGGATTATTTTCCATAGTAACAAGTGACAGTAAATTTCAGCACACTATATAAACTTTTCCTTACCAAATTCCACTTACCAAAGGCGCTTCACTCCACGGCAACGACGCCAAAAAAGAGTCTTGATGAACCACAAGTATAGGGGATCTATCGTAGTCCTTTCGATATGTAAGAGTGTCAAACCCAACGAGGAGCAGAAGGAAATGACAAGCAGTTTTCAATAAGGTATTCTCTGCAAGCACTAAAATTATAGGTAACAAATAGTTTTGTGATAAGGTAATTCGTAACAGGTAACAAGTAACAAAAGTAAACAAGGTGCAGCAAGGTGGCCCAATCCTTTTTGTAGCAAAGGACAAGCCTGGACAAACTCTTATATAAAGGAAAGCGCTCCCGAGGACACATGGGAATTATCGCCAAGCTAGTTTTCATCATGCTCATATGATACGCGTTCGTTACTTTGATAATTTGACATGTGGGTGGACCGGTGGTTGGGTACTGCCCTTCCTTGGACAAGCATCTGAAAGTGCTAGTGATCGACTAGAGGGGGTGAATAGGCGATCTTTATGAAAGTCTTCAAAACATGGAAGTTTCGAAGACAAACGATAGAAATAAACCTATTACCATGCAGCAGAAGGTAGACTACACTAGGCAAACCATAGTCAAGTATTCAATGGAGTGAAAGCACAATGACTAATAGCAGCTAGGCAGTAAAGATCGGGTAGGAAGATATTGTGAAGCCAATCAGAACAAGCAGTCACTCAGTGAAGACAAAAGATAAAGCAATCATACAATGACTTCACAAGGACATACAGTAAGTAAAGGGAAGGGAAGGATGAAACCAGTGACTCGTTGAAGACAATGATTTGTTGGACCAGTTCCAGTTGCTGTGACAACTGTACGTCTGGTTAGGGAGGCTGAGATTCAACTCAGAAGACCTCGTCTTCACCTTATTCCCCTTGAGCTAAGGACACCCAGTCCTCGCCCAATCACTCTGGTAAGTCTTCAAGGTAGACTTCCAAACCTTCACAGACTTCGTTCACCAGCGATCCACAATGACTCTTGGATGCTCAGAACGCGACGCCTAACCGGCTGGAGGATTCACAGTCCTCAAGTGTAATAAGTCTTCAGATCACACAGACAGGAAGACTTAAGTGATGCCTAACACTCTTTGGCTCTGGGTGTTTAGGGCTTTATCCTCGCAAGGAATTCTCTCTCAAAGGCTTCAAGGTGGGTTGCTCTCAAACGACAAAAGCCGTGTACTAACTCTGAGCAGCCAACCGTTTTTGGTTGTAGGGGGGTGGGCTATTTATAGCCACTAGGCAACCCGACCTGATTTGTCCGAAATGACCCTGGGTCACTAAGGAACTGACACGTGTTCCAACAGTCAGATTTCAAACACACACGGCAACTTTACTTGGGCTACAAGCAAAGTTGACTTATCCAACTCTGGACAAGATTTGCTCTCATAGTCTTCACTAGAAGACATAGGATTTTGGTTAAGCATCACTTCAGTCATTCTAACTGGTTCACTTGGACCCCACTTAATAGTACGGTGGTTCCTATGACTCAACACAGAAGAAAAGAACTATGAAAGAACTAAGTCTTCGCGCTCCATAGTCTTCATGTGATGTCTTCTCTTGTCATAGTCTTCAATGTGAATGTCTTCACATACCACCTTTGACTTCAATGTCTTCATACATTTTTAGGGGTCATCTCTGGTAGGAAAACCGAATCAATGAGGGACTTCTACCTGTGTTATCCTGCAATTCTCACAAACACATTAGTCCGTCAACCAGGTTTGTCATCAATACTCCAAAACCAACTAGGGGTGGCACTAGATGCACTTACAATCTCCCCCTTTTTGGTGATTGATGGCAAATTGGTTGAAGTTTTCAACGGGGAATAAAATATGTGAAATTGTAAAGGATAGGTTATTGTCTTCATAAGTGGCAAAGGCTCCCCCTAAAGATGTGCATATAAGTAATTTGCTTTTGGTATGCAAATGCACATGGCAGGTTGTACTTGTGGAGATCCTCTTCAACTTATGATGACAATTCATCATGCATGAAAAGTATGTGAAGATAATGACATGCATAATGAAAAATGGACGTCTGCAAAATGATCTAAGTGCGGAATTTATCGTCGCACATGCGGAATTTATCATCGCATCACAGAAAAGCAAATAAGTAGCAGACGACCATCGAGTTTGAGTGTTACAACTCAAAGAACCAAATGTATCAAAACGCGAGAGTTATAAACACTAGGCAAAATATAAAACCACCGCCCATATGGACCCGCTTGAAGACTATCGAACTCATATGCTTCTCCCCCTTTTGTCAGTAAGGACCAAAAAGGTTTGAAGACATAGAGCACCTACTCGTTCCCATGAGGAGTTGGTGAAGCAGCAGGGTCATCAGAGTTGGTTGGCGGTGCAGACAAACTCGGTGCAGTGGTGATTCACGCCGAAGGTGGTGAAGTAGCATCATCTTCATCATCGATGACACGTGCATTCACTGTTGCAGCAGAGGAGGAGAACTCAGAGTCTTCAAGAGACGGAGTACGCCGCAGCAAGGTCCTTCTTGGAGGTGTTGAGTCAAACTTGAAGCGTTCAGAGAAACCATCCTCTTGAAGATCATCTTCAGAACACATAAGCGTCAGCCCTTTCCATGTACGCCGATAAGTTTCATGGGCGACAAAGGCATTCTTGGTGGCAAGGTTGCGAATCCTGTTTACGTCCACCAAGAAGCTTTGCATTTGGTGCTTCAGCTAGTCATGATGCTTATCCTGTTTCTGATGAAGGGCAACCAGAAGCTCTCGGTCATTGAGAACACGGGATCGCTTCTTGGGCCGTTGTGCAATGGTGCTTTCAATGGCTTCAGTGAGGGCACGATGAGGTGCACGGGTAGTACCAGCCAGAGGCTAAACACGAGTGACTGCTGGGTCGCCTTCAATGTGTTGAGAGAAACTTTGCTTATCGGCACTCTGAAGACTAAGGGGCTCCTTGGCAGGCTCTGGATAGATGGCTTCAACTGACATGTCGACGTCAGGCAGAAAAATACGATGATTGCGAGTAGAGGGCTGATAGGTGACAGCTGAGTGTAGTTTGATCAGACGCATAATCCATGGGGCGTAAAACTTCAAGCCAAAGAGATTAGATCCAGATGCAGCAAGTTGGCGGATGAAGAAGTCTTGTGCATTGAAGCTTTTGCCGTGAAGAATATGGAAGACCAAAGTCTTCATTGCACCTTCCAGCTTTGCATGTGGAGAATGTCCTTTGATGGGCCAGAGAGTTCGCCTTATGATGTGATAGATAGTGCATGGCAGATACTCAAGGTCTTCAACAAAGAACTCCTTAGGATATTCAGCATCTGGAGGCAAAGGCTTCATCATGCTAAGCATCTGACTCATGTTGGGTTCAGGCTTGTGAAAAATGCTTTCCATAGCAGCACTGTGAAGCTGACAACCAGGTTGATCTCCTGGAGTGGGCAGGCCAGTGAGCTCAATGATATCAAAGGCTTTGGCTTCATGATGAACATTGCATGTCATCCATTCAAGGACCCAAGTCTTCGGATCCCTGTTGTAGCCACGAATATGAAGAGTGGCATAGAATTGGAGCAGCAATTCTTTGTTCCAGTGCTCCTTGTCAGTGACGAACTGCAACAAACCAGATTCTTTGAAGCAATCCAGCGCTTCTTCCAAACAGGGCAGACCAGTTATGGCTTCAGTGTCAAGACGCATATGGGGAAAATGCGACCTTGATTGTACAAGATGCATGAGTAATAACTGCGCTCCTGATAGCTCCAGAACCGATCAGAAGATATTCTTGCCTTTGAGTAGGGGTTCTTGGCGCTATTGAAGAAGGTGTTGTGTGCTTTGAAGCCATTGATATTGAACGATCCGGGTGCAGATGCAGTGCCTGGAAACCTAGGCAACCTTGGCATTGGCTTCTGAACCTGAGGCCCGCGCTCGACGTGATAGTCAAATTGGGGACCAGTAGCAGGTGGAGGAACAAGAAGAGGCCATTTGACAGTGATGAGCTGACCATAGTTGTATGCTTGCTCAATAGTATGTGGCCTTGGTGGCGGAACAGGAGCAGTGGCATCAACAGAGGCGTCAGGCTGCACATCTGTTGCAGGTGCATCATTGGCTTCATTGGCCTCTGGCACAGTGTTAGGTGCAGGCTCCACAGTGTCTTCAGCCATGACCACATCATTCGCTTCAGTGGTGTTAGTGGTGGCAGCCTCGGGATTCTCAACCTCCACTTGAGGAGCTGGAGGGTCGGGCACTGATACGTTCACTTCAGGAACAGCTTCTTCAGTGATGGGGAAAGTAGGGACACGTTCTTCTGCTTGTTTTTCTTTGGCTGATGGGGTTGCTTGCAGTTGGGGAGAGCTTGGAGTGTCTTGTCTCTGTGGGTGATCAACCCACAATGCATCCTGAGCAGTTGGCGTCAGAGGACGACCAATGCTGATGAGTTCGTTGTGCGTAAGCACATGTGATGATACCAATTGGTGCTCGATCTGAGGAAGGACTCCATCATCTTCAACATTGTCATGGTGACCAATGTCTTCAGCAACGGTGGGGTCAACTGCTAGAATGTCTTCAGCTTCAGGAGCCTCTGTGGAAGCAGGCTCATGAATTACCATCCGTCGTTCTTGATGCGAAGAGGCAGGACGAGCAACCGAGATGGGCTCAACAATAAGGGGCTCTGTGGGAGCAGCCCAATCTTTCTTGGTTTTGCGCTTCTTCTTGGAGGGAGCGACATCAGAAGCTTCAGGATGTTTCCTCTTTCTGGCTTCAGCCTCGGCAGCCCTTGTCTTCTTTAATTCTGAAGCCACTGTGGGGACCTTAGGCTTCGAGCCTGTCATACTGGCTGGGAAGACAATGGGATGTGCTTCCTGCCTTGTTGCTTCGGGTTCGGCCACAGGTGGCTTCTTCTTCTTCCTTGCAGCCATCTTGGGATCGATGCCAGGATGCCCAAGAGCCTTGCGCTTTTCAGCTTCATTGTAGGCTTGCACGCACTTGTCAGCCAGACTCTTCATGCGCTCATGAGAACCTTTAGCTTCTTTGCGTTTCTTGAGAAAGGCTTCCTTGAGCTCGTGCAGCATAGTCTCGAAGTTCTTGACATCTTGCACGTTGAGCTTTGCCATGTGCTGCTTGAACTGAGCTTTCTAATAGTCGATCTTTTGCTTCAGTTCAATGATGTGCTGAGCTAGAGCTAGCTCAGAAGCAATGGCGCCAGTGAAAGCGACGCTGAGGCCAATTGGAAGTTGCAGATCATCAAAGCTGAGATTGGGGGTTTCAAACCACTCGTCAATGAAGTTGTGAATGATTGCTACGTCAAAGAGAGGCAACTCATTGAAGATTTCTGCTTCTTCTTTGCTCTTGATCAGTTGCTCAAGAGCGTCATCTGCAAGATCTTCATCGCTGGACAGATCAATGGCGTCGTTGCGCAGAATAGCAGCAGCAGTCAGTTCTTGGCTGGTGGGTTGCAAGGGCATCTTTACTCTTGAGGGCTTGGAGATGCGTGACAAATCTTCAGACTGCACACTGTGTTCAAGAGGTGCAGTGGCCAGAGGCTTCGCCTGTAAGACCTTTGGTGCAGGAGCAGGCTTTGAAGCTTTAGGCTTCTTCAGTTTCTTTGGCTTCGGCGGTGCAGGCGCTTCATCAGATTCAGCGTCATCTGCAGGCTCATCCACGGCTGTCCCTTGAACCATGATATGAGTGATGAGACCTTCCAGGTTGTAGAAGGGCCCAACCAGATTGGGTTCAGCTTCTCGTGTGCCATCAGCACGTGGCGCGGAGGGGCTTGGGTTGAAGTCTAATCCCAATGACTTCTTGTTTTCCTTAGCAGAGTTCTATGCAAACTGATAGTTGCGCTTGAAGAGATTGTCTTCGCGCACCATAACAGAGAGGATGGGTCGGCATTAGCAGGCTGAGGTCCACGAAGCATGCAGGGGTAAAAGCCTTGAGCAATAGCTTCGGACTGTGATTTGGGCTGAAGACCTTTGTATATGATATCTCCCCATGGGCCCTTGATGGCACTCTTCTCAGCATATTCGTCGGTGACGAATCTGTACTTGAACCATTCCTCTGCCCAATGTCTTCGAATCCATTGGATTTGGTTCTTGCGTTCTCCATAGGTTTCTTCTGGATCTGACTTGTATAGCTCATAGAGATCTGGTGGCAGGTCCTTAGCAGTGTTTCCACGGCGCTGTCTGCCTCCCTTCCTTGTAGATTTCTCTGTAGCCATGAACTTCAAACTGAATGGCTTCAACACGTTCAAAGGTTTCAAAGGCTTCCGCCTGCGGGTCAAACAGGAACCGGCTTCAGGAGAATTTATATGATGCTGTAAGAATTCTGCAAATGAATGCTGACTATGAGAACCAAGGGATTCTCCCACGGACATGTACCTGTGACAGCATTAAGGTGCGAGGGAAGGGGAAGAGGTCATATGCATTCTCAGAAGGTTTTGAAGATAAATCAGTTTAGAAGACATTGACCTCATAATGCGAAGACATTCACTCATAGATAGAGAGTTGGTTCCAGATTTGTACGAATCCACGGATCAGTACAAGTGAGGAATCTAACTACTTTGTGAAGCATAAGTGAACATACTAGGCATATTATGAGATGCAGTATGAAATAGATCCAACTTGTGTGAATAGAAACTTCTTGTGGTAGAAAGTGATGAATCTATAGGATCAAAGGGGCCGTAAAAAGGAAGTTTTATTTACCACACGAAGAACTTCTAGACGTAGTGGGAGAGGAGGCCGAACAGTTCGATCGTCCATGCCATAACTTGGCGACGGAGGACACCTACGGCGACGGCGGAGAAGACGATGTCCGCGGCCGGCGTGAAGACGGCGTCGGTGAGGTTGCGACAGCTAAGCGCTTCGTCGCCGGCGTCGTCGAGGGCTGGCGGTGGCGCTAGGGTTTGTGTGAGAGTGGAAGAAAGGATAATGACTGTGGTGAGGCGTGTATTTATAGGGACAGGGACGGCACAGTGTTATTACACAGGTGCCCCTGGCGATTCACATCTGAAGGACATGTGGCCATCATGCAACATATCGGAGGTTGTTCCACATTCCCACGCACGCCTGGATTGTCGGGTGGTCATTCCCACTTCTCCGGGTTTCAGGTGAAGGAATTAGCATTGAAAACGGACTTAATGTTTGTCTCTGTATCTTTTGCTGACTAGGACGCAGAGAAGACATTCGACAGTTTCAATAGAATCCATATGATTTGGACAGATAGAGTTTGAGATAGAAAGCATAGAGAGATTAGGGTCCGATCACATTCACTTAGTTCAAAAGATTCAACAAGGAAGACGTAGCTATAAGTGAATGTTGTAGAGTACAGAACACTAGTATGTATATATCAAAAGACAATCAAGTCAACATAGTGAAGATAATCATGAAGACAAGTTGAAAATGAAGACAAACAAAATGTGAAGACATAGCAGATGTAACGCCATGGGTAAAACACTTCAAACAGAAGAATTTGGTGGTGGCGTTACCCACCGTATAGGAAGTATTAGACCCAGACACGGCGCACAATTATCGTGGCGCTCCGAAGTCAAATTCCACGTTAATGTATTCACACTCAGAGTGTAAGTCTTCATTGATTGAAGATATACTTTACTTCGTGTGTTGCACATCTAAGTCATCAACATGCATAAGTGTTAGGATGTGTGCCTGATCACAGGACATTTGAGGATTCCAAGATATTTAGCTCACACCATAACTTGCAAAACCTCTTCTCATCCACGGGCTTGGTGAAGATATCTGCCAATTGCTCTTCAGTGTTGACGTGTATGATATCAATATCTTCCTTCACAACATGATCTCTGAGAAAGTGATGACGAATTTCAATGTGCTTTGTCTCCGAGTGCTGAACTGGGTTGTTGGCAATCTTGATGGCGCTTTCATTGTCGCAGTAGAGTGGCACTTGCTTCAGGTGAATGCCATAGTCTTTGAGTGTTTGCTTCATCCATAGAAGCTGAGCGCAGCAAGATCCAGTAGAAATGTATTTAGATTCAACAGTGGAGAGAGATACACAGTTCTGCTTCTTTGAAGACCAACATACAAGTGATCGTCCCAGAAAATGACATGTGCCTGATGTAGACTTGTGATCCACCTTGTCACCAGCATAATCAGCATCCGAGAATCCAACTAGATCAAACTCTGAGCCCTTTGGATACCATAATCCTAGTGTTGGGGTGTGAGCCAAATATCTGAGAATTTGCTTCACAGCTAAGTGATGCGATTCCTTTGGTGCCGCTTGGAACCGGGCACACATGCAAACACTAAGCATGATGTCTGGCCTAGATGCACATAGATAAAGTAAGGAACCAATCATGGAGCGGTATACCTTTTGATCAAACTCTTTACCATTGTCGTCGGGACCCAGATGATGTTTGGCTGGCATTGGCGTCATGTAGCCTTTGCAATCTTGCATTCCAAATTTCTTCAGGCAATCTTTGAGGTATTTCTCTTGAGATATAAAGATGTTGTTGCGTTGCTAACGTATTTGAAGACCAAGGAAGAACTTCAGCTCACCCATCATGGACATTTGATATTGCTCTTGCATCATATATCCAAACTCGTCAGTGTATTTCTGATTGGTGCAGCCGAAGATAATGTCATCCACATATATTTGGCACACAAACAGTTCACCATCATATGTCTTCGTGAAGAGAGTGGGGTTGAGGGAACCAGTTTTGAAGCCTTTGCTCTTCAGGAAGTCTTTGAGTGTGTCATACCAAGCCCTAGGGGCTTGTTTGAGGCCATACAATGCCTTGTTGAGCTTGTACACCATATCAGGATGTTTTGGATCTTCAAAGCCAGGCGGTTGTGCAACATACACTTCTTTGTCAATCTTGCCATTGAGAAAAGCGCTCCTCACATCCATTTGATGCAGAAGAATGTTATGATGATTTGCATAGGCCAGCAATATGTGTATGGCTTCAAGTCTAGCCACAGGAGCAAATGTCTAATTGAAGTCAATCCCTTCAACTTGAGTATATCCTTGAGCAACGAGACGAGCTTTGTTTCTGACAAATTGACCATGCTCATCTTGCTTGTTGCGATATATCCATTTGGTGCCTATTATATTGTGCTTGCGAGGATCAGGACGCTTAACCAGTTCCCATACATTATTCAGGTCAAACTGTTGAAGCTCTTCTTGCATAGCTTGAATCCATTCAGGTTCCATGAAGGCTTCATCAACTTTCTTGGGTTCAGATATTGAGACAAATGTGAAGTGCCCACAGAAATTTGCTAGCTGTGTTGCCCTTGAACGAGTGAGTGGACCTGGTGCATTGATGCTATCAATTATTCTCCCAATCTATACTTCATTTGCAACACGAGGATGTACAGGACGAAGATTTTGCTCTTGCTGATCATTTTCATCATTAGAAGGATTGTCTTCAGGTTGATCAGGTGCGGAGATGATAAGTTCCTCTTCAGGCTGAGCTTCAGATGGTATGATTTATCTAGTTCCCATAAGTTTGATTGATTCACTGGATGGAACTTCATCTAGCACATTTGGCAGGTGCTCTCTTTGCGAGCCGTTAGTCTCATCGAACCGCACATCCACAGTTTCAACCACTTTATAGTGAAAGAGGTTGAAGACTCTGTAGGAGTGCGAATCCTTTTCATATCCAAGCATAAAACCTTCATGTGCTTTTGGTGCAAATTTTGAAGTGTGATGTGGATCCCTGATCCAGCACCTGGCACCAAATACTCTGAAGTAACTGACATTTGGCTTCTTGACAGTAAGGAGCTCATAGGAAGTCTTGTTTAGAAGCTTGTGAAGATAAACACGGTTGATGATATGGCATGCAGTATCAATGGCTTCAGGCCAGAATTTTCTTGGAGTCTTGTATTCATCAAGCATCATCCGAGCCATCTCAATAAGTGTTCTGTTCTTGCGTTCGACGACGCCATTCTGCTGTGGCGTGTACGGAGCTGAGAATTCATGTGTGATGCCCAAAGTATCAAGATATGTATCTAGCCCAGTGTTCTTGAATTCAGTGCCATTGTCACTTCTGATGTGCTTTATCTTGACGCCATAGTTGTTCATGGCTCGATTGGCGAAGCGTCTGAAGACATCCTGCACTTCAGTCTTGTAGAGGATTATATGCACCCAAGTATATCTTGAATAATCATCAACAATGACAAAGACATAGAGATAAGCAGTAGCAGTAAGAGTTGAGTAATGAGTGGGACCAAAAAGGTCCATGTGGAGCAGTTCGAAGGGTTGAGTCGTTGTCATGATTATCTTCGAGGGATGCTTGGCCCTCGTCATCTTTCCTGCTTCACAGGCACCGCATAAGTGATCCTTCTTGAACTTGACGCCCTCGATGCCTATGACATGCTTCTTTCTTGCAAGAGTGTGCAAGTTCCTCATGCCAGCATGCCCTAGCCTCCGATGCCAGAGCCAGCATTCTGAGGCTTTTGCTAGAAGACATACGGCAAGCTGTGGTCCTGCTGAGAAATCTACCACGTACAAATCATCTTTCCTATACCCTTCAAACACTAGAGACTTGTCAGATTCCATTAGAACAAGGCAACGATATTTTCCAAACATCACAATCATGTTTAAATCGCAAAGCATTAAGACAGACATTAAGTTGAAACCAAGGGATTCAACAAGCATGACTTTATCCATGTGTTTATCCTTTGAGATTGCAACTCTACCTAGACCCAATACCTTACTTTTACCAGTGTCAGCAAATGTGATGTGACTTTTGTCAGATGGACGTAAGGTTGAGTCCATAAGAAGACTTCGCTTGCCAGTCATGTGATTAGTACACCCACTATCAATAATCCATTCTGAAGCAGCTGGTGTCGTACCCTACAGTGCAGTTAGGGGGATAGGCTTCACGAAGAGAATTGTGAAGCAAAAACATTTGACGAGCCAGTGGATTATGAAAGCTTAGATCGAGATTAGGACTGATAGGGCAAGTAGCAAGTGACTCAGGAACAAAGTACATAATAAGACCATTTGGGCATTTGATCTTGCGCCCTACAAGATGTTTAAGGTCCCCGGCAATAGCTTCAGATGATTTTGGTTTTCGGCTGGAGACCTTTCCCTGCAAAAGAGAGTTAAGCTTTCTTAGCCACCCACATCTTCAAGGGTGGCTTCGAAGCAATGAGTCTAAGTGCAGCATCTGAGAACTTTGGCTTTGGAGCCCTAGCAAAAAGTCTTGCTGGTGGACAATAGTACTCATAAGAATAAGCAGAATAGTTCTTGGTCTTATGAACATGGCGGTTTGATGAACCGCGCTCATATTCATAGGCCTGAGTATGGCTTCCCTGCAAAACATTTGCATTAGTGCGACTCAGGTGAGTCCTCTGTCTATATGAAGCCTTTGGGCCGTATGAAGCCTGTGGTCTGGGGTTTGTCTTCTTTACTTGTGGTGTCATGATGACATTCACAGGAAGATTCTCCAAACACCTTTTCGACACCCAGACCTTCTTCATAGGCGGCCCATTCCTGCAGTTAGTACCAATATGCCTGGCAAACACTTTACCATTCTGATTCTTAAACAGTTTATAGTTTGCCTCAAAGGATTCATCAATGGCAATGGGATTAGCACAAGTGAAGCCAGATAGGGTGGATGGATCCACTAAAGGTCCCTTTGCAGCAACCCATGTGGTTTTGGGGTACTGCTCAGGTTTCCAGTAAGAGCCATCAGCATTCATTTTCCTTTCGAACCCAACACCCTCTTTCCTAGGGTTTCGGTTCAGGATCTGCCTTTTGAGGACATCACATAGTGTCTGATGCCCTTTGAGACTTTTGAACATCCCTATTTCAAGCAATGTCTTCAACCTAGCATTCTCATCAGCAAAAGCAGTGGCATCCTCAGCAGAGGGGTTAGTTATCACATCAACAGTTGAAGATATTGCAACAGTAGCAGCAGTAGAACTTTCAACAACAGAAGTAGCGTTATCACGCTCAATGCATTTAAGACATGGTGGTTCAAAACCTTCCTGAGCGAAACTGATCTGTTTGGCGCGAAGTGACTCGGTTTCCTTTTGAAGATCTTCATGAGCCGCTCTCAATTTTTCAAGGTCTTGCTTCCTTTGAAGATAATCATAGGAAAGCTTTTCATGAGATGTTGAGAGCGTTTCATGACGACTTTCAAGTTCCTCATACTTAACATGAAGATTTTTTATGTCTTCAATTAAGGACTGAGATCGAGTCATTTCAGCGTCCAACAGGTCATCGCTTTTGTCTAATAGTTTTTGAATATGTTCCATAGCTTTCTGTTGTCCAGTTGCAATTTTAGCAAGTGTTTTGTAGCTGGGTTTGGAACCACAATCAGAGTCATCTTCACTTGATGTTTGATAGTGAGTGGCGCGTGAGTTTACCTTGGCACCGCGTGCCATGAAGCAGTAGGTGGGAGTGGAGTCGTCCTTGTCATTAGCATCGGCGTTGGTGACATTATCTTCAATGTTGAAGATGGACTTGGCAACTTAGGCTGTAGCCAGACTGGCCACACCAGAATCGGAATCCTCCTCAGACTCCACCTCCGCCTCCTCAGAAGCGGACTCCTCCTCTGAATCCATTTCCTTGCCAACAAACGCACGAGCCTTGCCAGATGAGCTCTTCTTGTGTGATGAAGACTTTGAGGAAGACATGGAAGAAGACTTTGAGTATTTCTTCTTCTTCTTGTCGTCAGAATCATACTCCTTGCTCTTCTTTTTCTTCTTGTTCTCATTGTCCCACTTCGGACACTCAGAGATGTAGTGGCCAGGTTTCTTGCACTTGTGGCATGTTCTCTTCTTGTAGTCATGAGCAGAAGCTTCATTATTCCTTGAGCTTGATCTTGAGGACTTTCTGAAGCCTTTCTTCTTGGTGAATTTTTGGAACTTCTTCACAAGCATAGCAAGCTCCTTTCCAATGTCTTCAGGATTATCAGAACTGCTGTCAGATTCTTCTGCAGATGAGGAGACAGCTTTTGCCTTCAAGGCACGAGTTCGCCCATAGTTGGGACTGTAGATATCTCTTTTCTCAGAAAGCTGAAACTCATGTGTGTTGAGCCTCTCAAGTATGTCAGACAGCTCGAGTGTCTTGAAGTCAGGACGTTCTTGAATCATCAAGGCTAGGGTGTCAAACGAGCTGTCAAGTGATCTCAGGAGTGTCTTGACGACTTCATGCTTGGTGATCTCAGTAGCGCCGAGGGCTTGAAGCTCATTTGTGATGTCAGTGAGTCAATCAAACGTGAGCTGGACATTCTCATTGTCATTTCTCTTGAAGCGGTTGAAGAGGTTGCGAAGGACACTGATTCTCTGATCTCTCTGGGTTGAGATGCCTTCGTTGACCTTGGAGAGCCAGTCCCAGACTAGCTTAGATGTTTCCAAAGCACTCACGCGGCCATACTGTCCTTTGGTCAGATGACCACAGATGATGTTCTTGACAGTGGATTCCAGTTGAACGAACTTCTTGACATCAGCAACGGTGACACCTTCACCAGCCTTGGGAACGCCATTCTTGACGACATACCATAGGTCGACATCAATGGCTTCAAGATGCATGCGCATCTTATTCTTCCAGTAGGGATATTCAGTTCCATAAAATACGGGGCACACAGCGGAGACTTTAATTATCCCTGCAGTCGACATAGCTAAAACTCCAGGTGGTTAAACCGAATCACACAGAACAAGGGAGTACCTTGCTCTGATACCAATTGAAAGTACTAGTGATCAACTAGAGGGGGGTGAATAGGCGATCTTTATGAAAGTCTTCAAAACATGGAAGTTTCGAAGACAAACGATAGAAATAAACCTATTACCATGCAGCGGAAGGTAGACTACACTAGGCAAACCATAGTCAAGTATTCCATGGAGTGAAAGCACAATGACTAATAGCAGTTAGGCAGTAAAGATCAGGTAGGACGATATTGTGAAGTCAATCAGAACAAGCAGTCACTCAGTGAAGACAAAAGATAAAGCAATCATACAATGACTTCACAAGGACCAACAGTAAGTAAAGGGAAGGGAAGGATGAAACCAGTGACTCATTGAAGACAATGATTTGTTGGACCAGTTCCAGTTACTGTGACAACTGTACGTCTGGTTAGGGAGGCTGAGATTCAACTCAGAAGACCTCGTCTTCACCTTATTCCCCTTGAGCTAAGGACACCCAGTCCTCGCCCAATCACTCTGGTAAGTCTTCAAGGTAGACTTCCAAACCTTCACAGACTTCGTTCACCAGCGATCCACAATGACTCTTGGATGCTCAGAACGCGACGCCTAACCGGCTAGAGGATTCACAGTCCTCAAGTGTAATAAGTCTTCAGATCACACAGACAGGAAGACTTAAGTGATGCCTAACACTCTTTGGCTCTAGGTGTTTAGGGCTTTATCCTCGCAAGGAATTCTCTCTCAAAGGCTTCAAGGTGGGTTGCTCTCAAATGACAAAAGCCGTGTACTAACTCTGAGCAGTCAACCGTTTATGGTTGTAGGGGGTGGGCTATTTATAGCCACTAGGCAACCCAACCTGATTTGTCCGAAATGACCCTGGGTCACTAAGGAACTGACACGTGTTCCAACGGTCAGATTTCAAACACACACGGCAACTTTACTTGGGCTACAAGCAAAGCTGACTTATCCAACTCTGGACAAGATTTGCTCTCATAGTCTTCACTCGAAGACATAGGATTTTGGTTAAGCATCACTTCAGTCATTCTGACTGGTTCACTTGGACCCCACTTAACAGTACGGTGGTTCCTATGACTCAACAAACAAGAAAAAGAACGACGAAAGAACTAAGTCTTCGCGCTCCATAGTCTTCATGTGATGTCTTCTCTTGTCATAGTCTTCAATGTGAATGTCTTCACATACCACCTTTGACTTCAATGTCTTCATACATTTTTAGGGGTCATCTCTGGTAGGAAAACCGAATCAATGAGGGACTTCTACCTGTGTTATCCTGCAATTCTCACAAACACATTAGTCCCTCAACCAGGTTTGTCGTCAATACTCCAAAACCAACTAGGGGTGGCACTAGGTGCACTTACAGCATCCCACTTATGATTAACCCCCCTCGCAAGCACCCGCAAATACGAAAGAAGAATTAAGGTAAACCTAACCATAGCATGAAACATATGGATCCAAATTAGCCCCTTACAAAGCAACGCATAAACTAGGGTTTAAGCTTCTGTCACTCTAGCAACCCATCATCTACTTATTACTTCCCAATGCCTTCCCCTAGGCCCAAACAATGGTGAAGTGTCATGTAGTCGACGTTCACATAACACCACTAGAGGAAAGACAACATACATCTCATCAAAATATCGAACGAATACCAAATTCACATGACTACTTATAGCAAGACTTCTCCCATGTCCTCAGGAACAAACATAACTACTCACAAATCATATTCATGTTCATAATCAGAGGGGTATTAATATGCATAAAGGATCTGAACATATAATCTTCCACCGAATAAACCAACTAGCATCAAATACAAGGAGTAATCAACACTACTAGCAACCTATAGGTACCAATCTGAGGTTTTGAGAGAAAGATCGGATACAAGAGATGAACTAGGGTTTGAGAGGAGATGGTGCTGGTGAAGATGTTGATAGAGATTGACCCCCTCCCGATGAGAGGATCGATCGTGATGACGATGGTGACAATTTTCCCCTCCCAGAGGGATGTTTCCCCGGCAGAACAGCTCCGCCGGAGCCCTAGATTGATTTCGCCAAGTTTCCACCTCGAGACGGCGGCACTTTGTCCCGAAAGCTTCCTTCCGATTTTTTCAGGGCGAAAGACACCTTATACCAGAAGATGGGCATCGGAGGCCTACCAGGTGGCCCACGAGACAGGGGGCGCGCCCTCCACCCTCGTGGATGGTGGCTGGCCCCCCTCTGGTGCTTTCTTCACCCAATATTTTTAATATATTCCAAAACTGACTTTTGTGGAGTTTCAAGACTTTTGGAGTTGTGCAGAATAGGTCTCTAATATTTTCTCCTTTTCCAGCCCAGAATTCCAGCTGCCGGCATTCTCCCTCTTCATGTAAACCTTGTAAAATAAGAGAGAAAAGGCACAATTATTGTGACATAATGTGCAATAAAAACCCATAATGCAATAAATATCGATATAAAAGCACGATGCAAAATGGATGTATCAGTCACCGGTGTGCGGAGCGGCGGGTCGAGTGGCTGGCCTTCATCTTCTTGTCCATCGCCGTGCGGGGCCGCGGGTCGTCGCCACTGTCGGAGGAGTCGAGGTCGATCTGCCACCTACGATCGCCTGGCTCCGGCGCCCTCACTGGCATCTGCACTGGTTCTTCCTCCTCCTTAGGCTCCCCACCGATGACCGCCTGTGGCATGATAACCGTCTCCCAGTACACTGCGGCACGGTGGTCATTAGGAGCCGAGTAGGTCTTGTACTTGGACCACTTCTTCCTCTATTTTGCATCATTGGAGACGGGCTGATTCATGGCCCAGCGAATGATGTCGACTGCCATCGCAACCTTCGCTGGGTCAGGAATCAGGGTCTTCAGCTCTTGTGCAGTGGCCCTCATGAGCACTGCATCAGATTCCTTCTGCATGTCAGGCATGGAGCCGAAGTTCGAGCAGACCTCCATGGTGTTCTCGAACTTGGTGCGGTCACCAGCCGACCACCCGAGGAAGAAGACCCTCCAGGCAATACCCCAAGGGAAGGGGTTGGCGTTGGAGCTGGAGCTAGAGCTCATGGCGATGGAGAGGAGGAAAGTTGATAGTGAGAGAAGAAAGGGGGTGGGTAAGTAGTGATGGGCAGGGTGAGTAAATATAGGCGCGTTGGAGAGGAGGAAGGGTGACAGTCATGCCGTTTTAACTACATGCTCTTCAATAAGCCATGAACTTTGTGTTGTGCCTGACTGCATGAATTGTGTGCAGATCGAAGAGAGCAATGACATGGGCACGGAGGTGCTCCCGGCCGTTGACAACAAGGGCAAGCAACCCCTTCATCCAATGTCCGACGAGGTTGTGCTGTCGCCCACCGCCGAGGAAGACCCGAAGACGCCTGAGGTTGGTGACGACGAGGGCATGGAGGAGCCCCCCAGCAACAAGCGCCACAACTACGACCACTACCATCAGGAGGATGGCCCAACTCACTTCTGTAAGGTCATCCTTGCACCGAAGCTTGAGTGCATCCCATGCCCCTGGACTTCACCAAGCACTTTGTCGCGGTGCCGACGGAGTTCAAGCTCAGGATAACACTGGTTGTTCCTGGAAGGTGACGGTGAAGCTGATGAACGGCATGGTGACCCTGGATCAGGGTTGGGCCACCCACGCAGCCGTTCATTAGATCAAGATCGGCTACATGATGACCTTCAAGCTCCTCACTCCCGACACCCTCAAGGTTATCATCTTCGACGACAATGGCATTGAGGTCGTCAACAAGTGCGGAAGCACGACAAAGGCTTCGCTGCCAAGGACTAGGGCCGGGGCACCTCCTTCCTAAGTACTATCGAGTCTGCTTTGAACTGTTTATGATTTATGCGTTGAACTGTTATGAAGTGTGGTACTGCTTATCTGAATTATGCTGTTAAATAGTTGATGCTCTGTTTATACTCTGCTCTGCTTATGATGTGTGCTACATGGTTATGCGGAAGTGTGCTGGTAACCTCACCAACTAGCCAAAAAGGTTACCACACACCAGACGTTGCATACAACCAAACACTATGCCTTGGGCTTGTCCACTAACATACAAGCAACCAAACACCAGGCAGTGTGGTTCAGCCCAATCGGGCAAGAGGCCTTGCAGACAACCAAACAACTTGCAGCTGCATTGCATAGCCTTCTCAACTCAGCCTGACTATACAAACACAGCCTCAAATGCACCATGCACCCTGTCCTCCCGTGCCCGGCGTCTCTCTCTAGATTTTCGCCTTTTGGATCTTTCGCACGCACAAGCAGCGGTCATAATAAGTAGCTCGTGTTTTACCCGGCCATTTGGGTGGCGTGATCACGACACGACTGGCTATCACCCGTGCATGTAAACAACCGCAAGTGGGCTGTGGGCGTAGGCCGACTAGGACAAGCCACTACGGTGCGTGCGTGTGCGTATGATTCGTTCCGTGCAGGCTTTCGGCTTTCCTAGCTCTCACCTCCCCCAAGCAAGCAACCCCCTTATCCGGTTTTGACCAAACCGTTCGCCGCCGGGTCAGTTCGTCCGCCCATCAGCATGGGACCCGAGCCTCCTCTCCTGCCAATTCCTTCCTAGCCAGCGGTCCATACGGGTGGACGAATCCATGCGTTTTTCAACGGTTTGTTTAGCGGAGCACCCGGTCTCCCTCCTCCGCCTCTGCCTGCTTCCGTCGTCTCCCGCCGCCACCAACCGTGCCTGATTGGTCGTTGGTCGCGTAATTCGCCAGTATATATGTCGCGGATCATTGCGTCTGAATTCCCGGAAGGGAAAGCGAGGTAGCCGTGAATTGGGTACGGAGCAGCTCGGGTTTCAGCTCGAGCTCGGGCTCGTCCCGTGGTGATGGAGAAGGGGGGCAGAGGGCTGTCCTGCCGGGCCGCCGTCTGCGGCATCGTCGTCCTGCTCTGCGCCACCGCCTTCTCCTGCTCCCTCGCCGCCGAGTTCCGCAGGGTCAAGGTCAGCCTCCTGCTCCTGCTCTCTTTGTCGCGCTCCTCGTGTTGCGATTGCAATTGGCGAGAGGCTCCCGGTTCCCCGATCGGATCTGAATCGCCTGCCTGTCGGTTGCTCGATCAGGACGAGGACATGAAGCTGGACGGCAGCCTCTGCTCCCTGCCCAAGAGCTCCGCCTTCGAATTGGGCGTCGCGGCCATCGCCTTCCTCTCGGTCGCGCAGCTCGTCGGCACCACCGCGGCCGCGACCACCATGTGCGCCTCCGGCTCCAAGCCCGGCAAGCCCGTCGCCACCGGAGGCCGCGTCGCGCCCGTCGCGCTCCTGGCCCTCTCATGGTACGTGCAGTTTACGGTGTAATACGACCATGGTGGCAACATAAATATGTACGCGCCGAAGCACCACATGAGAATTCTGTTTGGCCGAGCCAAATCGCTGACGAGACGGTGGCGTGCGTGCGTGCAGGGTGTGCTTCGCGCTGGCCGTGATCCTGCTGGCGACGGCGGCGAGCATGAACAGCGGGCAGCGCTACGGCCGGGGGTGGATGGACGGCGACTGCTACGTCGCCAGGAACGGCGTGTTCGGCGGCGCCGCCGCGCTGGTCGTCGTCACGGCGCTCCTCATCCTCGGCCTCACCTTCGCCACCAAAACCGCGGGGGCCGGCTCGAGCACGAAGGCGTGCGCCAGAGGAGACGCCGCCTGCACAACTACCATCCGTGTCGACGCGGCAACAGGCGCGAGCGCGGAACAGCCGGGCGGGCGATCCAAGCAATGATCGGTGCTGCCATCGGCGGATCGATCGGACACGAGGGCGGGGCGGGCCAACCGGTGGAGAGGTCGATGGCACGCTTCGCTGTTCGTCCCGCAAAGGCCAGGCCGAGTGGGGGCATCTTCTCCTTTTTGGTCTCGGGTGGGGCATCTTGGTAGGCTGGCAAAGCTGAGAAAGGCGATCTCGGGAGTACTGCCGGTGGGTTGGATGGGAGGGACACAGTACATAGAATTACTGACACATTTACTGACGTAGCCGTGCAAATTGTAAATGACATTACCGAACTGGTAAGAAGGAAAGGTCCTCGAGGATCGTACAGAACAGAACAGAAATTACACGGGTTTGTGAACTCCATCGCGCGGACGTCCGTTTTATTCGGATTCTAAACGTTTGGATCGGACGTCCGTTTTATTCGGATTCTAAACGTTTGGATAGAACAATGAGATCGTATCCGGGTGTGTCCTGGGATGTGGTGGAGGTACGCCTAGCGCGCGGCCGCATCCGTTTGTACTATCCTATCCGCGTCTATTTTTAAAAAAGAAACAACTTTCAAATGCCAAGCCCTAGTTCATCAGGCCAACGGCCCAGTTCATCACGCCGGCAACAGAGCCGACGGCCTACACGTCCATCGCCGGCATCAGTCAGCGGCCGGCAACACAGCCAGCCTCCAAAATGAATATTTGTCCTCGTCGGCAACACAGCCAGCGGTCGGCAACACAGCCAGCCTCCAAAATGATTGTTTTTCTCGCCGGCACACTGATAGCGGCCCAGCGGGCGGGCGGCACCCATGCCAGCCTCCAAAAAAGAATGGCCACGGCCGATCTGACGACCTAGTTCAGGCCTTCGGCGTCGAGCATCTCCTTCTGCCTGGCCTCGAACCAGGCCCTCGTCTTCCCGCTCATCTTCGACAAGTCCACGCTCATGATCGCAAGGGCCACCTCCTTCGCTTTGGTGGCGGCATTGGTGGCCTCGATGTCGAGCTGCCTCTGCCTGGCCTTGACGTTGTCGGTCTCGATGTCGAGCTGCCTTTGCTGGGCCGCCTCCTCCATGTCGAGCTGCCTTTGCCGGGCCGCCTCCTCCATGTCGATCTTCCTCCTCTTGGCCGCCTCCTCCATCTCAAGCTTCTTTCTTTGAAGGTCTAGGTATTGCTTCATTTGCTCGTCCTTGCTTTGTCGCTTCTTCTCGCCCCTCACATCCTTTTGAGACATCATGCCATGCAAAGTGTCATGCAATGCCATGGATGAGGCATCACGTATGTCGTCAACCTTGGAGTTGGTCTTGCCCCTCGGCCTCTTCAACGCCTCGCCATCTCCACCTCCGGCGAATTTGGCCGTATTCAGTCCTCTCTTCCTTTGTAGTTCACGGTATTGGTCCTTGAACTTAGGGCAATTGTTGATGATCGTCCAACAATGCGTAAGAGTGAATGGCTTGTCATTGTGCCGGGCCTTGAATGCCTCCAAAGATTGAAATGCCTACACGACATGATCAACAACAAGTGAACATACAAACATATACACGGCTGAAGTCTCATGGCTGTAGCAAGGAAAGGGCTAGGAAGAGGAGAGCATACCATGTCCCCAACGCCGAGACCACTCACGGGCCATGCTTCAACGCTCTCAAATGCGGCACAATACTTGTTGTACTCTTGTTGGATGAACAACCACCTCTTTTGAATCGAGTCGATGCCACGGTTGCTTGTAATTTGGTAGGGCTCAAACATCTTCCTTTCATGAAATGTTTTGTGGACTCTCGTCCAAAAAAACTATGCCCTTTTGTTGCGCACCGGTCCTCGGATCTTGGCTAATCTCCATCCAATCTTGGCAAATCAACTTGTCATCATCTTGTGTATATGAACCCGTGTGAATGTTCTTCCTCTTCTTTTGTGCTTCCGCTCTTTGGGTGAGCTCGTCGATGAACAATGGCTCGCCACTAATATCAACGTCATTGCCTTCTTCTTCATCACCATCACCTTCGACATAGATGTCATCGTCTTCATGCCACGAGTCACCATGGTCGTAGTCAGCACGATCGCCGGCCTCTTCATCGGGGACGTATTGGGCGCGGCCATCCTGACTTTGGGTCTCCTCGGGGTCGTAGTCACGGCCATGCCCACCCTCGAAGATCACGTCCTCCATGTACTGGTTGTAGAAGGGTTCGTCGACCGTTGGCGTTGGTGTTGGCATTCCGTCAAACAAAACGCGGGGTGCCGGCATGGTGCCCGTGAATGGTGCCCGTGCTTGATTTTTTTGCATCTCGACGGACAGCCGTCCACCGCTGCTTGACCCAGGCGTGACGTTGAGGTCGATGACGGCCGCGGGGCGCGGTGTGGACGACGCGAACAAGCCCACGTCAGGCGACCCCGAGAAACGGGTCTGGCCGTCGTGCCTTGGCGGAGGAAAGCCGTGCGACATGGGTGCGGTCCGTGATGTCGACGACTGGCAGTGTGGAGGCCGGGCGGCTGACAAGCTTATGCTCGCCGGGCCGACGGCCGCTGCAGGGAACCCGGCCGGACGGCCCATGCCAAGCATGAGGAGGGCGTGCGCTTTGTTGACGAGGTCCTCCTTCTCGTCGACCGCGGCCTTGCGCCGCGCGGCCTCCATCGCATTGCGCTGGGCGGCAAACTTGGCCGCGGCGGCATTGACCTTGACGACCACTCTCCATTCCCTCCTCTTCGCCGATTCCATGTCCAACTTGGCGATCTCCTCCGGCGTGCACTCCGACCGGGGCTTCCTTGGCGCCTTGCCCGCCTTCTTCTTCACCTTTGTGGGCGGGTCGACGGCCAGGCCGCCGGAATTCGGCGGGGCGTCGGCCATGGGGGGGGGAAAGGGGGGGTGGGGGGGGGGACGTGGGAGGGTTTGGGGAAACGGCGCCAAATGGGGCGTGGGGGGTTGGTTTCTCCCACCGACAGGCGGGCCAGGCGAGGACAAGCGTGCGTTCCGCCCGTCCGCGCGCTGTCCGTTTCACCCCAAAACCGGCGCAAACTTGGGCCGGGGATGGGTCGAAAGTGGACACAAAGCGGACAAAAGTCCGTTTGCGCCCGCGCGCTGGGCCGTCTGGTTTGTTCGTTTTACCACAAACGGACGTGGGCGGACAGGATAGGGTCGCGCGATGGAGTTGGCCTAAGAGCAACTCCAACGGGCCGACCCAAACGGACGGCGATTTCATCCGTGTTTTGTTCGTTTGGGTCGGCCGCCCGCCCGGCGTCCGCCCTCTTTTAGATTTGGATCGGCAACGCGTCCAACGCGCCGACCCATATGTGCCAGCGTGGCCGACTGGCCGACCAATATTACATTGATTTGCATTCAAATATATTGTCAAATAACATAGTTTTATCGAATAAAATGGTATAATTTTACAAGTCGGATACAAATAAAAATGTTTCACATAGTTTTGCAAACGAATAAAAGAAGATATATCTATTGGTTGCCAACATGAGCCCACATATGCTCAACCAAATCATTTTACAGCTGCACGTGAGTTTCCAAATCACGCATGTCTTCATGAAATTGGGTGAACTGTTCAAATGTTGCCGCTACTCCATGCTCAGGCACAACATTCTCACCCTGAAACTAAAACCCTTGATCATACAGACGTTCCGGGCGCTCGTCTTCTACGATCATATTGTGCATGATCAAACAAGCAGTCATCACCTCCCATAGTTTCTGCGTGCTCCAGGTATTAGCAGGATACCAAACGATGCCCCATCGAGATTGCAAAACACCAAAGGCACGCTCGACATCCTTCCTAGCACTCTCTTGCTCTTGGGCAAATCTTTTTTTCTTCTCTCCGACACGGTTTAGGTATTGTCTTGACAATAGTGGTCCACTGAGGATAGATACCGTCACCCAGGTAGTATCCTTTGTCGTAGTTGTGGCCGTTGACAGTAAAGTTCACTGGTGGGATGTTGCCTTCGGCAAGCCTAGTAAACACAGGCGAGCGCTGAAGCATGTTGATATCATTGTGTGATCCAGCCATGTCAAAGAAAGAGTGCCAGATCCAGAGATCTTGAGATGCCACGGTCTCTAGTATGACAGTGCAAGCCCTGACATGTCCCTTATACTGCCCTTGCCAAGCAGAAGGACAGTTCTTCCACTCCTAGTGCATGTAGTCTATGTTGCCAAGCATCCCTGGGAAGCCCCTTCTAGCATTCATCGCCAACAAATGGGCTGTATCTTCAGTTGTCGACTCTCTCAAGTACTCAGGGCCAAACACAGCGATAACAGCCTTGTAGTACTTATACAGGGAATCTAGGCATGTAGACTCACTCATACGGACGTACTCGTCAATGAGATCACCGGGCACTCCGTGTGCAAGCATTCGAATGGCGGCGGTGGCAACGACGAAGGAGGCGGGCGAGGCTTGCTGTTGGCTGGGGGTGAGGGGGGAGGCCAATGAGCCATCGACCGGCGGGCCCGGGGGGAGAAGAAGGCGAGCGTGCACGCGTCCGTCGCGTCTCCGTGCAGACGCAAATCCGGCTCAAAAATGGACTGGGAATGGGTCGCCCGCGGACGAAAAGCGGATGCGCGTCCGTTTGGGTCGGCGCGTTGGGCCGCCTTTTGTGTCCGCGCCGACCCAAATGGACGGCGGTGGACAAAATGGGTCGCTCCAATGGAGTTGCTCTAAGGGCATCTCCAAAGGCAACCGCAAATTTCCTGTCCCATCCGTGAACATGGGTGTGTGAGGACGACATCCAACGCTAGTTGTATGCATTTTGACAACAATTCAAACTAACCAAACAAAATTCGATCAAACACGATAGATTTCATTACATTTATATCAACTAAGCGGAGCTCGTCCAACTAGGTCTAAATGGTTGCAGGCGCCCGTTCCCCTTGTGCAGCCATGAACCAAGAGAATTGAAGCTTCACCGTCTCCAGTTTCGCCTCGGCACTTTCCAGCTCCGCCTCCGTAACCTCCTCTCCCGGAGTCCCAGGAAGTGAAGTTGTCCACCTCCATGTCGTCGTCAAGCGACTAATCGACCGACAATGTTGAGCCCACCAAGCTTGACGTCGACGGGAGGGGAGGAGCGACGGCCTTCCTCGGACCAGAGCAACGGTGACCTAACGTGCACTGCTCTTCCTCGGTGCCGACGGCGCCCGCGGACGTGTCGGCTTCATGGTCGTCGCGGTGGGGCGCAGACTCGGCGATGTCCTCCTCCTCCTTGTCGGTCTTGCGGAACACTGTCTTGTCTGCCTCGTCATTGCACTCCTTTTCGGCGGCCGCCACCTCCACCACCCGCTGCCGGTACCACCAGCGGGCGAGGCGGATCTCGCGGGCGAAGCGGTAGGACTCGAGCAACGCCTCCTGTGCCGCCACGTCTGCATCCAGTGTGACTGCTCTGCCGGCGGTGAGTTGTTCCTCTGCCTGCAGATGCTCCTGGAGGAGGTGTAGGCGGCGTCGGCCTGCGCCTCCCGGAACTGCTCCTCTCGCTCCTCCCGCACCATGTCCATGTAATGGGTCCGGGCCTCGCCGATGGTCATGGTGCAATGCACCGATGAGGGTTGCGTAGAAGAGGAGGAGGGTGGCGCAGGTTCATCGTCGGCAGCGTCCTCCATTGGGATGTCATCGTCCTCCAGCCAACCAGCTGGCAGCAATGGCGGCCATCTCCTTCTTCTGGTCAGATAGCTTTGGCGGGAAGGGATCCATGGTGGGAGTGCGGAGAGGGATCGGAGGTGGATGACAACGGCTATGGCCGGGCATCAATTTTTATAGCAATGGTGGGCGGCAGAGGGACGGGCGGGTGGCGCCGGAGGAGACGCCCCGGCAACCGCGTGCCATCAATGTGGGCGGCAGACGAACGGACATGTTGTCGTCGTGTCGTTTGAACGCGCAGCAGTCCGCGCCGCTCCAATGCCAGTGCCAGTGAGCGGTCACGTCCGCTCTGGCCGACATGAATGTGGGCCCTGACGCTCTGGAGCGGTGCTAACCAAAAATGTGTGGGAGGGGCAGGTTTTGGGTGGGTCAGGACGGTCAGAAGCGGGCTTGGGATCAGTCTGGACTCCTGTAAAGCCCCCCATGTTTGTCCCCGATTTATGGGAGAAATCGCGTCCGAACCGCTCCACGGACCGATACAGGCCAGCGTTGAATGGCTTTTGCTATCCGGACAGCGCGATCCAGAAGCATGTGGGAGGTTTGTGGGGCGGCGTTGAGGATGCCCTAAGAGTATCTACAGCCGCAGGTTGCAGGTCCTTAAACATCCCGGACGCGTCCGCAGACAGTGACCGGGCGGGCCTTAAATTTTACCATTTGCAACCACATACCCTATTTTCAAAACATCCATTACATGTAGGGACATGCATGACGATCATCCCATCCGTCTTAGGCTGGATAGACTGTCAAAACACACCGAAAAATTATTCATACTTAAGATTTTCACATCCGTATTAGTCCCACCTTGCCACGTGACAAGCTAGTCGACCGTTTAAATAGCTGGGTCTTCTCTTCTGACATCATTGCATCCTTTGTTAAGAATATAGACTGTCACTATGAATCTTCTATAATTATCATACAGAAGATTCATAGTCATGTTCTATCTCCTTAACAAGGGAAACATTCATGTCAGTACTGCTTTTTATGAATCACAATGTGTCGGTAAAATCGATGAACAAAATAAAATCTATTGTCATTGTAGTAGGGGTATCAACGTATATGAACGAGATAAACTTGACACTAGATGAACAATCATCAGTTGATGAAATGCAATCTAGTGTCAAGTTATCTCATTCACACAACGAGAATTGATAGACCTACACAATAGCAGAGAAGCTTGCCGTCATCCGTCGACGCGGCTATTTAAGACGGTCTGTGTACGCCTTGCGCGGCGATGCGGGACTAAACTTTGGGTGCACAGATGAGGAAGGAAGGAGCTTTTGTCACTGCAGGGGGAACACTACGACCTGCAGTGGGGTCGGCGGACGCGCACGGACGCGTCGGGGCACCCTCACATCCAACCACATTTGGGCTGGATATGAGGGGTGGCGGTCAGCCTGGGCATTTGAGGCCCGTTTGAGGAGCCCGTATGGGTCAATTTTTCGTGACCGGTTAATGAGTGAGCCGTCCGCCAGGGCGTATGAGGCGGTTTGGGGCGTCTGGCTGTAGATGCTCTAAGGGCATCTCCGACGTTGACCCATAAACGCGGACAGGAAAGACCAGCCCGCAGACACGGATGCCAGGGCCGGTTGATGTCTACTACACAACCTTCTTCTTGTAGACGTTGTTGGGCCTCCAAGTGCAGAGGTTTGTAGGACAGTAGCAAATTTCCCTCAAGTGGATGACCTAAGGTTTATCAATCCGTAGGAGGCGTAGGATGAAGATGGTCTCTCTCAAGCAACCCTGCAACCAAATAACAAAGAGTCTCTTGTGTCCCCAACACACCCAATACAATGGTAAATTGTATAGGTGCACTAGTTCGGCGAAGAGACGATGATACAAGTGCAATATGGATGGTAGATAAAGGTATTTGTAATCTGAAAATATAAAAACAGCAAGGTAACAAATGATAAAAGTGAGCGTAAACGGTATTGCAATGCTAGGAAACAAGGCCTAGGGTTCATACTTTCGCTAGTGTAAGTTCCCTCAACAATAATATCATAATTGGATCACATAACTATCCCTCAACATGCAACAAAGAGTCACTCCAAAGTCACTAATAGCGGAGAACAAACGAAGAGATTATGATAGGGTACGAAACCACCTCAAAGTTATTCTTTCCAATCAATCCGTTGGGCTATTCCTATAAGTGTCACAAACAGCCCTAGAGTTCGTACTAGAATAACACCTTAAGACACGAATCAACCAAAACCCTAATGTCACCTAGATACTCCAATGTCACCTCAAGTATCTGTGGGTATGATTATACGATATGCGTCACACAATCTCAGATTCATCTATTCAACCAACACAAAGGACCTCAAAGAGTGCCCCAAAGTTCTACCGGAGAATCACGATGAAAACATGTGCCAACCCCTATGCATAGGTTCATGGGCGGAACCCGAAAGTTGATCACCAAAACATACATCAAGTGAATCACGTGATATCCCATTGTCACCACAGATATCCATGGCAAGACATACATCAAGTGTTCTCAAATCTTTAAAGACTCAATCTGATAAGATTACTTTAAAGGGGAAACTCAATTCATTACAAGAGAGTAGAGGGGGGAAGAAACATCATAGGATCCAAATATAATAGAAAAGCTCGCGATACATCAAGATCGTATCATCTCAAGAACACGAGAGAGAGATCAAACACATAGCTACTGGTACATACCCTCAGCCCCGAGGGAGAACTACTCCCTCCTCGTCATGGAGAGCACCGGGATGATGAAGATGGCCGCCGGGGAAGGATTGCCCCCTCCGGCAGGGTGCCGGAACGGGTCTAGATTGGTTTTCGGTGGCTACAGAGGCTTCTGGCGGCAGAACTCCCGATCTATTGTGCTCTTGGATGTTTTTAGGGTATATGGAGATATATAGGCGGAAGAAGTACGTCAGGGGGACCACGAGGGGCTCACGAGGGTGGAGGGCGCGCCCAGGGGTGTGGGCGCGCCCCCCTACCTCGTGACCTCCTCGCAGATCCCCCGACATGCACTCCAAGTCTTCTGGGCTTCTTTCCTTCCAAAAATGAGTTCCGTGAAGTTTCAGGTCAATTGTACTCCGTTTGATTTTCCTTTTCTTCGAAACCCTAAAACAGGGTAAAAACAGAAACTGGCACTGGGCTCTAGGTTAATAGGTTAGTCCCAAAAATGATATAAAAGTGTATAATAAAGCCCATAAACATTCAAAACAATAGATAATATAGCATGGAGCAATCAAAAATTATAGATACGTTGGAGACGTATCACCGGTCATCCAAAACTAGCTACTATATGTCCAATGAGGGAGGGGTGATGACGGCGCAGAGCTTCGGCTGGCTCCAATGCTTTTAGTCGTCAATAGGTCTACGGATCTGGATCTGTTTTTTTTACTTCTGGTATTCTTTGTACTACCTTGACAATTGATGAACGTCTCATACATAGCATGCGCCGAATCACACCAGCGTCGGACACATCATTGGCCCATCACAACCCAAAAAGAGGTAAGTATGTTTAATTTTTACATGCCCAGTCACAAAAGAATATCAATCTGGCACTCCGTCAATCCGAGCCTCCACGATCAATCTGTCGTCGTCGCCCTGTAGCCCGCCTCCACCTCCATGTCGGCCTCCTCCCCCGCCTTTTCCACCATCTCCATCTCCTCCTGCTCCGTCCTCTCCCACTCATCCTTCTATTGCTGCAACATTTTGAAACGAATGGCTTGCACGATCATTCTTGCATCGTCATTCAAATCCGCCACCTTCAAGGTCAAAATATCCGTGTCCTCCGCAGTGGCTGGGATCTTCCTTATTCTCTTCATCCATGGCCTTCTTCACTTCGATCATGGCCCTCTTCTCTTCGAGTTAGAACTTCTTCCCGGTCGCCTTCTCAACAAGTCAAACATCACCACTTTTTTCCTCCTTTGGCGTCGGAGCGCTTAACGTATGCCTCTTCCTTCATCAAAATGTCTTAGAACCTCTCCGTCATCTTGGCCGCAGGACCTCCTCGCTTCATCCTCTCCTCCTCCCACTTCTTTCCCCATAACCTTCTTCTAATCTTTGTGGTACTTTTGTTGGGTCGGTTGAGTCACTGGTTTCTTCGTTGGTGCCTTGGCTGGCGGTCTTGGCAATGTATATGTTCCACTTGGATTATCCAATCAACTTCAACCAACAATGCACGACGGTGAAGTTTTTCTTCGCCAACTTCTTGAACACACTACACCCACTGCCACGTCCGCCACCAGTACCCCCTTCGTCGGTGTTCTTCTTCTTGAGTGTTTCTGCCTTTGCGACCTTCGCTTTGACGCGGTGTTTTTTTGCCTTGTCGCCGAGTTGATCTTCCGGCGAGCGTGGTGCTCGGATCCCCCCACCATCTCTGACAGTGTCTCCTCCGGGTCCATGCAGCAATGGCGGGAGGGAAGAAGAGACGAGGGGAAGGAGCGGGAACTGGGTGGAGAGCGGCGGGATGGAAGAAGAGAGTGGGAAATTTTTACCGTGGGAAAGTGCGACCAGCTACAAAAGCACGGGCTCCGCCTTAGTTTCGAGTGGGCCTGGGTGTCGGAGTCCAGCGTGGCACATGTCTGGACTGCCGCAAAGCCCCTTCGGGTTTGGTTCCGTTTTGCGATAAAATTGTGGTCCGGACTGCTCTGCGGACCGATGGGGTCGGCATTGGATGGCTTCCGAGGTCCGGACAGTTTCGCCCGTACGGGGTACGGATGGTTTGAGGGTCGTCGTTCTCTGCTTGCTAGAGCATCTACAGCCGGACTTTGCAAATCAGCCCCTAAATGTCCGTGCATCAGGCGCGTCCGTGTACAAGGCCAGATGACCCCTTAAATGTGTTGCTAGACTACTACACTTCTCAAATTCAAATCCTCAAATCCATGCAATCCATGCAACGATCATATAGCACAAATTCATCACAACTAAAGAATGCAACACAGCAAAATAAATCACATTTTAACAATCTAGGCATGACAAAAAAATATTCAAGTTCGGACCACGGCTGGCCAACGTGATGGATCACTTGCCAGACGCCAACCGGACCGCCTGCTCTGTCGTGGCCACCATCAAGGTCTTGTGCTCTACCATGGCCGCTATTCGGGTCATACGTTGTTACCTTCGCCGGTCTCACTATCTCATACTCCTTACAATCATTGATCTTTTTCCCCACAAGCCACTTCTTTGCTTGCTCACCCAAGTGTGATGCCCCCGATTCAATCGTACACTAATCATACACGCAAAAATGTACGATCAAGATCAAGGACTCACGAGAAGATATCACAACACAACTCTAAAAATAAAATAAGTTGTACAAGCATACAAGCCAGGGGCCTCGAGGGCTCGAATACAAGAGCTCAATCGTACCAGCCATGTACTCAGGCGGTGGTGGGGCATAGCCACCACGACCACGACCACCTGGTCTAACCATCCTGCTAAAATTTAACAGGGGTAGTTCAGCATTGGGAAATTTGCAAGGACAAGAATCATTCATGATGAAACATGCCCTTATGCAATAGGTTAGTCAGAGGCCTGGCGACCTTGGAGAAGTTCTCGACGAATTGACGGCAATAGCTGGCGAGCCCGAGAAAACTTCTGACTTGCTTGACATTCTTTGGAGGAGTCCAATTGAGAATAGCCTGGACTCGTTCAGGGTTGACGGCAATACCATCCTTGGAGATGACATGCCCAAGATAGGTTACTTCGGGAAGCCAGAATTCACACTTGAAATACTTAGCATAGAGTTGATGCTCTCGAAGCTTTTCCAACACAAGACGAAGATGTTCGGCATGCTCTTATTTATTCTTGGAAAATACAAGGATGTCATCCAGATAAACCACGACGAACTTGTCAAGATAATCCATGAATATATAGTTCATCAGACGAGAGAAGATGGCTGGAGCATTGGTTAAGCCGAAAGACATGATGGTGTACTCGTAGGAACCACATCGAGTCACGAAGGCGGTCTTTGGGATATCCTCTTCACGAACACGGATCTGGTGGTAACCCAACCTCAAGTCGAGTTTAGAGAACACTGATGAACCAGCCAGTTGATCATACATGTCATTGATCCGAGGGAGGGGATATTTGTTCTGAATGGTGGCTTGGTTAATAGGACGATAATCTTGGACTAATCGGTTTGTCCCATCCTTCTTCTTAACAAAGAGAGAAGGTGCTCCCCAAGGAGAGAAACTATGGCGAATGAAACCTTTGCGGAGAGATTTGTCGATTTCCTCCTTAAGCTCAATGAGTTCATGCGGCGGCATCTTGTAGGGTCGTTTGGCTATAGGAGTGGTGCCTGGTTTCAAGTCGATGATGAACTCGACCGCTCTAGCAGGGGGGATCCTTGGAAGTTCTTCAGGAAAGACGTCAAGGAATTCGCGCATGATGGGAATGTTTTCAATGCCCTAGAGTGGTGCAGCATTCAATGCATTCAACGCATAAAGCCTTGCCTTGGCATTCTGAACCAGATGGGCATTGTAGCTTATTATTTCATCGGAAGGGTGTAGCAGATGGACGGTCTTAGTGGCGCAAACTATAGAAGCAGTATGCGCTTTCAACCAATCCATTCCTAGAATGAGATCAATGCTACAGGACTTCAGTACGATGGGAGAGACAAGGAATTCCAGTCCTTTGATTTCAACGGGGACATCGTTGCAAATCATGGCCGACATTGGCCCGCAGGGGTGTGTACTAATAGCGAAGCGTTCATGTCCTCACATTTAATGTCGTGCAAGCATGCAAAATCTTCTAACATGAATGAATGTGATGCACCTGTATCAAATAAAACGGATGCTGGTACTGAATTTACGAGGAGTGTACCCATCACAGTAGCAGGCTGGTATTGAGTTTCGTTCAGATCAACGTGGTTGGCATAAACACGACCATAAGACTTGGCATTGTTGTTGCGGAGCTGGTTGCTTCCATGGCCAGTTGCTGGAAGGACCAGTTGATTCTGGTTCTGGTTGCATTCCCTAGCACGGTTTCCTGGTTGTCCACACCCGAAGCACAGACCATTATTGGGAGTGGGAACAGGAGCTCGGGGTGGTGGTGTTGGTATCCTTAGCTGCCTAGGTGGTGGAGGAGGCAGATGAGGTGCGGCATAGGTCTGCCTTGGAGCAGGTGCAGTTGGCTGGTACATGTTGTTGGGAATCCATATCCTACGCTTCTGCGAGGTCGGGCCCGAAGATGAGCCCGTGTCACAATTGCACCCGTGGAAGCTCTGGTGTTCCTGCAGACCAGTTTCGACATTGATGACCTTGTTCACTAAGGTGGTGAAATCAACAAAGTCATGCACCAGTAGTGCAAGCTTGATGTCAGCTTGTGGTCCATCACGGAACTTCTCCTGTCTACGAGCATCAGTTGCAATGTTCTCTTCAGCATAGTGGGACTAGTCCAGAAACTCCTGCTGATAAGCTTCCACAGTTTTGTTGCCTTGGGTGAGGTTGCGGAACTCACGCTTCTTCCGGTCCATGACTCCCTGAGGAATGAAGCGAGCATGGAAGGCAGATTGGAAGTATGGCCAGGTGATGATTGTTTCAACCGTCAGAGTACGCCTGTGGCTGTCCCACCATTGAGCAGTGGGTCCCTTCAGAAAGAAGGAAGCAAAGGTGACATAGCTGGTAGGGGCTACATCAGCAGACTCCATCTCATAGGTGATGTCACAGAGCCAGTCATCAGCATCCAGAGGCTGGGTTGAGCTGCGGTAGATGGTTGGGTTGAGGCGCATGAAATCCTGGAGAGTCACTTGGGCTGGCTGCTGGTTCATATTGGGGCGAGGGAACTGAGCCATCATATTCTCCATGAACTGGAGATTCAGCTCGAGCAGTTGGATCATACCAGCCATGTACTCAGGCGGTGGTGGGGCATAACCACCACGACCACGACCACCTGGTCTGACCATCCTGCTAAAATTTAACAGGGGTAGCTCAGCATTGGGAAATTTGCGAGGACAAGAATCATTCATGATGAAACATGCATAATGAAAGGAGCATGATAGATACTACATAGTAGTCGGCATATCTTACAAAAGGGATCATGCATAGAGTTTGGTACACAGAGTTTAGTACATAGACTAAAGACATCATAGGCGGCACGCAGGCTCATGGCGAAGGCACCTAATATTAATAAGCAAGCCTACATCAATCCTAGGAGGAACTATGGAGGTAGGTGTAGCCTGACAGCTGGTAGTGACGCGACGGGAAGTCCTCCACGTCAGTAGTCTGGGGTCTACGAATACTCTGGTGTAGAACCCGATGCTCAAGTGGCAGAAGAGGACCAAGTGCGGGAGAGTAGCCTCCCACATCTGGCCAGCCGACACCCTGGGGCATGACGGTCCTGGCTGGGTAGATCACAGAACGCGGCAGATCACCAGATCGGACAAGGGGGTGCAACAACATCAGAGCATGGTAAAGGTGTTGATGGGTGGTGTACAACTCATGGCGAAGAGCTCGGTTAGCTCTATCCAGCCCATCAGCATGCAGAACCAGGTTCTGATGGTAGAAGGACTCTCTGGTGACAGTGGAGTAGGTAGTAGTGTAGTATCCCTCCGCACCAACATCGGATGCGATAGCAATGTGCCTGAAAGGGGAGGTGTCCAACTCGCGATACTCTCCACGAGGACTTTTCAGAGCAGCATAAGCAGCATCGTGGACTGCCATATCGATGGTCACTCCAACACCATGAGCAGTGTGCAGCATAGTAGTGGAGTCATACTCCCGAGAGTAGAGGTGGATGATGGCACGATACTACTCATGGTTAAAGTCATGGTACTGCTCGTACATGGTGTACTCAGGGTGCCCGCGATAACCCAGATCATCATCTCAGCTAACACATCAGGTCAACCTGGGACACCAATGGTCGTCGTGTGGCGCACGACCTGCCTCGTGGGTTCCATCTGAAAGCAAAGATGTTTCAAAGGAGTCAAATGACAGTGTGGTATTGTTCAAAATACTATTCTAAGGAATAACTATGGCTTATCCAACTTTTGGGTGAATGTGGTCACGGAATCCTAATGTTAGAGTTAGTAAATTCATTTAAATCGGGTAGAAGAGAGTTCAGAGTCCCGGAGTAAAGATCAAGGAGTAAAAGATCCTAATACCACCCAAATGGTGACGTGGGCCTGTAAGACACACAACCATGTTAGTAAAAGTTTTATAATGTCTAGACTCAACTTCGGCCAAGGAGTGTGGAAGGGGGATTCCTACAGGCAGTCGGCTCTGATACCAACTTGTGACGCCCCCAATTCAATCGTACACTAATCATACATGCAAACGTGTACGATCAAGATTAAGGACTCACGGGAAGATATCACAAGACAACTCTAAAAATAAAATAAGTCATACAAGCATCATATTACAAGCCAGGGGACTCGAGGGCTTGAATACAAGAGCTCGATCATAGACGAGTCAGTGGAAGCAACAATATCTGAGTACTGATATAAGTCAAACAAGTTTGCCTTAAGAAGGCTAGCACAAACTAGGATACAGAACGAAAGAGGCGCAGGCCTCCAGCCTGGGATCCTCCTAAACTACTCCTGATCGTCGTCGTCGGCGTGCATGTAGTAGTAGGCACCTCTAGTGTAGTAGGAGTCGTCGTCGACGGTGGCGTCTGGCTCCCTAGCTCCAATGTATGGTCGCAACAACTAGGTATAGAAAGGGGGAAAGGAGGGAAGCAAAGCAACCATGAGTACTCATCCAAAGTACTCGCAAGCAAGGAGCTACACTACATATGCATTGTTATCGATGAAAGGGGTAGTATATGTGGACTGAACTACAGAATGCCAGAATAAGAGGGGGATAGCTAGTCCTATTGAATACTACGCTTCTGGCAGCCTCCATCTTGAAGCGGTAGAAGAGAGTAGATGGTAAGTTAACCAAGTATCATCGCATAGCATAATCCTACCCGGCGATCCTCCCCTCGTCGCCCTGTGAGAGAGCGATCACCAGGTTGTATCTAGCACTTGGAAGGGTGTATTTTATTAAGTATCTGGTTCTAGTTGACATAAGGTCAAGGTACAACTCCGAGTCGTCCTTTTACCGAGGGACACGGCTATTCGAATAGATAAACTTCCCTGCAGGGGTGCACCACATTTCCCAACACGCTCGATCCCCTTTGGCCGGACACACTTTCCTGGGTCATGCCCGGCCTTGGAAGATCAACACGCCGCAGCCCCACCTAGGCATAATAGAGAGGTCAGCACGCCGGTCTAAATCCTAAGCGCGCAGGGGTCTGGGCCCATCACCCATTGCACACATGCACGTTGCGTGGGCGGCCGGAAGCAGACCCAGCCTCCCTAATACAAGAGCAGGCGTTCCAATCCAATCCGACGCGCGCCGCTCAGTCGCTGACATCAAGAAGGCTTCGGCTGATACCATGATGTCGAGTGCCCATAACTATTCCCGCGTAGTGGGTTAGTGCGTATAGGCCAATGGCCAGACTCAGATCAAATACCAAGATCTCGTTAAGCGTGTTATTTTGAAGTAATCGCGGACGTCGACCAGGGCCAGGCCTACCTCTCTCCTAGGTGGTCTCAACCTGGCCTGTCGCTTCACCATAAAGATTCACTCAGAGGGCCATTAGGACAAACGTCCTTTCGGTCCCAATCCTTGAATCACTCGTGGGTATTCTACGAGCCGACCCGACTTTAGTTACCACATGCATCAAACATTATGTATATAAGTATATACCCGTGATCACCTCCCGAGTGATCACGGCCCGATAGTATAGCATGGCAGACGGACAAGAATGTAGGGCCACTGATGGAATACTAGCATCCTATACTAAGCATTTAGGATTGCAGGTAAAGGTAACAACAGTACTAGCAAAGACAGGCTATGCATCAGGATAGGATTAACGGAAAGCAGTAACATGCTACACTACTCTAATGCAAGCAGTAGAGAGAAGCATAGGCGATATCTGGTGATCAAGGGGGGGGGCTTGCCTGGTTGCTCTGGCAAGGAGGGGTCGTCAACAACGTAGTCCATCGGGGCACCAGCAGCGGCGTCAGTCTCATAGTCTACCGGAGAGAAGAGGGGGAAGAAACAATGAATACAATGCAAATAGATGCACATCGATGCATGACATGACAAGTAACGGTGCCAGGTGTGCCCTAACGCGGTAGGAGGTGATACCGGCAAAGGGGGGAAACATCCGGGAAAGTATCCCCGGTGTTTCGCATTTTCGGACAGATGAACCAGAGGGGGAAAGTTACATGTTCGCTATGCTAGGGATGTGTGGCGGACGAACGGGCTACATATCCAGATTCATCTCGTCGTTCTAAGCAACTTTCATGTACAAAGTTTTTCCATCCGAGCTACGGTTTATTTTATATTATTTTTAAAAGATTTAATCAATTTTCTGGATTTAATAAATTAATTTAACTCAAAAATCAATTAATGCATCGGCATGACGTCAGCAGTCAACGTTGACCGTTGACCTGGTCAACCTGACAGGTGGGTCCCACCTGTTAGGGACTGTTTGACTAATTAACATTAGTTAATTAGTTATTAGGTTAATTAAACACAATTAATTAAGTTAATTAAGTTACTTAGTTAATTAATTAATTAATATTGTATTTATTTTTTAGTTCTAATTCTTTTTCAAAATGTTCCAAGGCGTGGGGCCCCACTGTCATAGGCCCAGAGGGGCCGATGCGGGTTAGCGGGCGCACGGGCGGTGGGCGAACGGAGCCCCATGGGCGCCGGACCCGGGCATCGACGCGCTGGTGGCCAGAGGCCTCGACGGATAGCGGAATGGCCGCGAGGCGAGGCCGGTCGGCCGGAGCTGCGCCGGCGGGGGGCAAGGGGTGGTCAGGGGAGCGGCCTTAGGCCCGCAGCGGGGGCCGTAGCTAGGGCGGCGCAAAGCAGTGGGGGCGGGGCGTAGCTGAGCGCCGGAGGAAGGCAACAGGCGTGGCGGAGGAGGGGAAAGGCCAGGCGCAGCAGGACGGCAGCGGAGCAAAAGCAGCAGCAGCACGGGGTGGACGCGGTCAGGGGCGGCGGTGCACGCCGAGGGCGGGCGTGGAGGCCAGGGAGCACCGGGCAGGGCACCCGTGGGGTGCTCCGGGCGCGAGCGGGGTGGTGGGTGCGGCCCCGGGGCGGCAGCGGCGGACGAGGCCACCACGGGTGGGAGGCGAGGGAGGCACGGGGCGCGAGCGACGCGTGTGTTCGGCCGGTGGGACGACCGCAGTTGGGCGCGGCCGGACGGAGCGGCGCGCGGCCAGGGCGCAGCCCGACTGTCGGGGATATACCCCGCGGCGTAAACCGGCCGGAAGTATAACCCGGCCGGACTAGGCATTTCATTGGTAAACCGTCAGAGGATTGGCGGTTTACGTGTCTGGCGGTTCACTGGTATGACGATTCACGAGCCTGAAGACTCATTGGTGACCCGGCGCGTATTCCAGATGGATGACAAGGCCCAAGGCCCAACAGGCCGGTTTAGGTTAATGGTGGGCCGGGTTTAAGAGGAAAGGCATGAGGAACATTATCTTACAAGGAGCTAAGACCTGGACTTGTATCCAGTTTGTATTAAGATAGATTAGTCCTAATCCTAATAGGACTCTACATGTAACCCGCCCCTCCAACATATATAAGGAGGGGCAGGGCTCCCCAAAAGGGACAAGATTCACAAGTTCCACGAGTTGGGCAAGTTAGGTTTAGACAACAACTCTCGAGATAGAGCAATCTTGTAACCATGGTCATCATCATCAATATCAATGAAGCAGGATGTAGGCTTTTACCTCCACCATGAGGGGCCGAACCTGGGTAAAAACATCGCGTCTCTCGTCCCGCTCAACCCCTCTCAAGCTACCACATAGATGCGTTGGCCTCGTGACTAAGTCCTGACACTAAGGACATCTGCCGTGACAATTCCACGACAGAGTTGGCGCCCACCATGGGGCCTGCGCACGGTGGTGTTGAGTTCTTGAAGGGATCTTTCTCAGGGATTGAGAAACTCACAATTGAATCAGATTGCTGATCTTTTTGCGTCCACGTCCACATCAGTACGGATGAGGGCTGGTGATGATTGTTCAATCTAGCTGCAGAAATCCAAGGAATCAAATTGTACTTGCACTAAGCGATCTGCAATCTGCTAGCCGTGTTCATCGAGACCTGGTCGTAGAAGGAAAAGTCAACGACCCGGAGAAGGACGGGGACTCAGAGTAATCAATCGCCGTGGTTTCCGCCTCCACTATAGCTGCAACAGCGCCCTGTGCCGCCCGGTTTGCCTTGGCCATTGACCCGCCGACAGCACCTCTTCACCTCGTCGGTGTCACCTTCGAGCCACCACTACATGGCAGCAGCCGCGCCTCAATTCAGCTCCGCCTCAACTCGCCGGGGGCCGGTTTATGCCCACTGCGCCCAGCGCTCCTCACGAAGTCAAGGAAGCCAGCTGTTTAAAAAAAACATGATTTGCCTTACGTGAACATACAGAATTCCAACGCTTGATTAGATTGACAAGTCAACCCAAGCTTGGACGAGGCCACGGACTAGGTTCGGCTTCGTTTTTCATCTCTGAACCGCCATCGCCGGGTGCGTCTCTGACGGCCGCCCGTCCGCGTACCGGCGCCTCTCCAACTTGCTGCCGGTTCAACCCGCAACCTTCAGATTCAGCTGCGCCTGGCCGCCTTTGCCTCCCGCTGTCGACAAAGTCGCCAGCCCCAGCAGCCACCCCTTTTACCTTGACTGATGTCCGACGCCGGGTTGAGCCAGTTCTACATGCTGGAGAAAACATCAAGTGGTTTCGGGGCTTTCTTTGCGATCGCCTACTGATTATTATTCAAAAATTGAGAGAGATGGAGTCAACGAGCAATCAATTAAAGAATGGTGTCTTGGAGGCTTACTCTGGACAAAGTGGTTAAAATTGCCATTGGGATTGCTGGAAGATATATATGGACGCTACTTACACACCATTTGTCATCCTTACAAATCAGGTGATATCCATCTAAATCTATTTTTGACATATATTGTTTTTGTAAAAAGAACAATTATGTTGGTTTTGCATATTTTTATATGCAGGATGATTATTCGCCACAACATTGGTGTTACACCGTGCGTATGGAGCGCGCACTGGCGTCATTATATACTGGCTTTTGACCATTCCGCACTGCTCAACGGACGCGCGCAAACCGCCTGTGGTCTGGTTTACATCAACACGCGGCCGGTTCTCCATCTGCGCCGGCTTACAACGCCTGCGGCCGACTCTCCGTCCGCGCCGGTTTACAACTCCCACGGTTGAACCGGCAACTTGAGGGTCAAATCCTGGTGCTAACAGTCACCAGGCCATGGCATGTGTTCTGGCCGGTTTACTGTGGAGCAGTCGGTATGTGCAGACAAAAAGCATGCTACTACTCGCTGGTAGCACGGACAATTAAATTTCCAGGTGCTATCTTTTCCATCTGTTTCTTTTTTATACATATTGTTTTTCCAAGAACGATTACTCTGGCCTATATCTTTCTATACAGGACAAGTGCTCACTATAAAAGTGATGCCCTACTATGGACGACGCGCGATAGCTGTTCTGTGACGGCATTTGTGCATATCACACTGGTGAACCGGAACACAGACCGCCGCCCCCGCAGCCCGGACTACATCAGCAATGCCGCGGCCGACTCTTTTGTCCGTACTGGCGTATAACCCCGCGATGGATATCAATGGGACTGACATATCAGGTGAAATCCATCCAATATATTTTATATTATATATTGCTTTCTTTGAAAGAGCAATTACTCCGGCTTGCAAAGTTATCTAAATGCAGGACCCTAAACCGCCATATTGGTGCAAATTTTAAAGGCCGTCAGAAAATTTCCGGTTGAAAATGAAGATTCCGGTTTAAAATCCAGTTCAAGGGAAAGATGTCTCCCACAAAGCTTTGAAACTCTCAATATCCGGTTTAACATCCGGTTCAAGAAGGATTTATCTCTTGCAAAAAGTTAAAAGGTGCCAAAGAGGACCTGCTGGCATGATGCGCGGTTCAAACATGGGTATCATGCCTTATTGGCTTATCATATTATTGATCACTTGGGGACTTGTGGTCACGTCTGAACCATAGTCACGCCTCTTGATCGGCCTAGTGCCACAACATCACTTGGGGGCTTGGTCATGTCTGAACGAATGCAACACCTTTTGATAGGCAAAAGCTGCCAGATCACTTGGGGACTTGGTCACGTCTGAACCAGTCACGCCTCTTGATCGGCCTAAGGCCACAGAATCACTTGGGGGCTTTGGTCGAACCCGAACCATCGCTACGCCTCTTGATCGGCATAATGCCACTGCATCATTTGGGGACCTGGCTGACTTGAACCATAGCTACGCCTATTGGGGGCTTGGTCGTGTCCGACCATGGTAATGCCATTTGATGACCTCAATTGCTTCTTTTTTGCCAATTGTTTTATCATTGCCTTTGAAATTTTGTTTCATTTAGACATATATTTCTTTTGTTGCGTTTTGAAAACCGACAAATTCTTAAACCGTTTCGACTGTCAATTACAAATTGACAGAACACAGTCAAATCTTAATCCGGAGACTATCTGCCCGGTTTGATTTTCTGTTACCAACCTATTATGGAGTAAACCGGTGTTTATCAACCCGGCTCGGCTTTCAAACTACAAGTTGTCAGTACACGATCAAATTATAATCCGGAGACTATCAGCCCGGTCTGGTTTGACTACGAGTCGCCAGTATTATATATGGTTAAACCGGTGTTTATCACAACCCGGTACAGTTTTATCATAAACCGGCACAATATGAAAGGAGTTATCATTACTCAAGATTGGGGTTATCACTCTTACTACAAAAAGTTGGTAAACCAATGATGTGATTCAATGTCACAGGTATGATGTATTTTCATATTTGATTATTCTTAAAGTGCAGCCTCGGTTATAAACCCAGGTTATATGTTGGGCATTATGACCCGTCTGACGGTAAACCGCCAGGACACTTTAAACTTGTATGCAGAAACAGGTTGAATAAAGTATGACGATAAATTATCCGGTGTTTATTAAACTGGCCTGGCTTTCGACTATATGTCGCCAGTATGATGATAAATTATCCGGTGTTTATTAAACCGGCCTGGCTTTAAGATGATAAGTTGCCAATATATGATGAGAAATTATCCGGTGTTTATTAAATCGGCCTGGCTTTCGACTATAAGTCGCCAGTATATATTTGGATTGCGCCATTGGAATCATGCGCTTATAAATCATTGGGTTATATTATTCAAATAACCAAACTTGGCTGAATTTCCATTATGATGTTGAATGAATAAGGTTTCCATACCGGATTATGTTATCTTGAATAGCCAACATGACTGGATTTTATTATGGTTATTAATAACCGGTATTATTGAGGTTTTCAAAGTCGCTTTAGCGCAATGGCTATTATATTATCAATGGATATGGTTTATTTTACAGTTGAAGGAATAGTCCCGAGTCGCTGCAGGCTCACGATCCGGCACTTGGGGGCTACATTATTCAACTGAAGATTATATCAAATATGCAAGTCTCATGCCGCTGCAAGCATGCACCATGACACTTGGGGGCTAATACAAAGTCATTTTTATTACTCTTATTGAAGACCCGACTCATCACATCATAATGAGCCGGCCCTTGGGGGCTACCAATTGCTCCTGTCAACAATTCAAGTCCCTGCTCATTATTTGCATTAATGACCCAGCCCTTGGGGGCTACACGTTGCTGTTCAAATCTATATGATCATATCTACAAAGTCCCTGCTCATTATTGCATAATGACGTGGCCCTTGGGGGCTACATTGGTTGAAATTTTTATATGCATAAAGCAATTACAAGTCCCAGGTTGCTGCAAGCATAACAACCCGGCACTTGGGGGCTACATATGTGGAATATTCAGTTGTGACTAGTAACTAAGATGAACAGTCTGAATTTCTTCAAGCACGCAACATTTATATTGACACAAGTCTTAAGCTATCATTATGTTCTCCTCTTAAGACTTGGGGGCTACAGGTAATATGCATATAAAGGAGGAACATCTTCAAATTCTCAGTTTTTGGCAAATCAGGAAGATTAATTGTGTGATCCGGCGTTGGCAACAATCATAACCCAGCGTCTATCAACGGTCATAATCCGGGATCATCAGTTTTTATAACTCGGCCATTTTGGTAATGTTAAACCGGCAAGTTTTACATCTTCAAACCGGCTGAATATCAGATAAGTATTTCAAGACCCATATTTCTTAAACCGGCCCTTTGGGAGCTGAGTCAAAGGAGTTATTCTTTACAATATTTCTCGGTGACAAGCCAATGTCGGCAAATTGATTATGAAGCTGGTCTGTTGACCCGGACTTCCCAGAAGGAGGAAATAACAAGGACTTAAGGGTGATCAGGTACCGGTTTACAAGAATTCTTAACCCGGAGCATAACCTGTCAAATTTGTTGTTGTGTTTATTTTGCAGCATAAGTTTACCATGGATAAATCCAAGCTAAACTTGGGGGCTAATGTCGGGGATATACCCCGCGGCGTAAACCGGCCGGAAGTATAACCCGGCCGGACTAGGCATTTCATTGGTAAACCGCCAGATGATTGGCGGTTTACGTGTCTGGCGGTTCACTGGTATGACGATTCACGAGCCTGAAGACTCATTGGTGACCCGGCGCGTATTCCAGATGGATGACAAGGCCCAAGGCCCAACAGGCCGGTTTAGGTTAATGGTGGGCCGGTTTAAGAGGAAAGGCATGAGGAACGTTTATCTTACAAGGAGTTAAGACCTGGACTTGTATCCGGTTTGTATTAAAGATAGACTAGTTCTAATCCTAATAGGACTCTACATGTAACCCGCCCCTCCAACATATATAAGGAGGGGCAGGGCTCCCCAAAAGGGACAAGATTCACAAGTTCCACGAGTTGGACAAGTTAGTTTAGACAACAGCTCTCGAGATAGAGCAATCTTGTAACCATGGTCATCATCATCAATATCAATGAAGCAGGATGTAGGCTTTTACCTCCACTGTGAGGGGCCGAACCTGGGTAAAAACATCGCGTCTCTCGTCCCGCTCAACCCCTCTCAAGCTACCACATAGATGCGTTGGCCTCGCGACTAAGTCCTGACACTAAGGACATCTGCCGTGACAATTCCACGACACCGACCGTGGTGAGCGTGCGCGCGGGCAGATGCGGGCGGCCGCACGGGAGCGGACGAGAGGCGTGGTGTCCGCGGCGACGGCAACCAGCATGGTGTGGGGAAGAGGAGAAGGAAGGGGCCTCACGGGGGTTCGTAGGGTTTGAGGTAGTGGGGGTTGAGGAGGAGGACGGAGACGACGTGCGGTGGGGAGGCATGCCGGCTGGGAGGTCCGGCGAGGTCCTTCCAGCGAACAGCGACGATGCAGTCCAGCGGCGTCGGGGGCGGTCGACGCGGTTCGTTCCCCCAATCCAGATCTAGATCGGGAAGGGGGAATGTGGGGCGCGAGTGGGGGGAATGGGTGCGGTAGTGGCTAGGGTTCGGTTGCTCGGGGGGATAAGGTGGGATGGGGTGGGCTGGCCGGTTGGGCTAGGTGGGTCGGCCAGCTGGGCCGTCTAGCCCAGTTGGCCAAGGGGCCTTTTCTCTTTTTATTTTTTGTTTTGTATTTTCCTTTTCTTTTATTTATTTTCCCTTTTCGGTTTTATTTCCTTTTAAAATATTTAAGCATTCCGTAAAAGCGTGTTTTCTTCACTATAATTAGTGTGCAATATTTGTCATAAATCGAACACTTTTGTTTTAATGTTTGAAAACTTTGGTTGTTTGACAAAAATTCAAATTTGAAATCAAATCGTTTTGAACTAACGCGAGACTAGCGACAGTAACGGAGGTGATGTGGCATCATTAACATAGGCTCACTGTAGCTTAATTATCCGTGCGTTACACCATGAGTCTTGCATCCATCAACATTATTTTTGAATCCTCCGTATCTCAATCCAATGTCATAGAAAATATTACGAACAAGGAGGAAAATGGAGCAAAATTTATACCGACTCCTACTGGGACATTCCGTTGAACAGGACGGGGGGCAGCCCGGACGCCGGCACTGCCCCTGCTCGTCCGCGCTCGTTGGAGTTGCGGCGAGTTGCACACAACGTCATCTGCCCCCGCATTTCCGTAACTCCGTCTGAAACTGCCCAATCGGCCACAGATCAAGGTCGGTCACGGGCCGAGTGGACAACAACTGCATGGTCGGCGGGAAGATGGACGGGTGCGCGACAACTGGGTGCAGCGGAGGGGATAGATCATCCTCGAGGTCCAATACGTCCTTGGCCGGAATTCTGTTCGCCGCCACTTCCCTCTCGTGTTGCTTCCTTCGCCGCTCCCTACGGGCGTTTTTTAACCCGAACAAGTTTTTAGGGTTTTTTCTCACCTTTTCCCTTTCTTGTTTTATTAGTTTTATTTAAATTTCTAAAATGTGTAAAAATATTATGTTCAAATTTAAATACGTCGATTAGGTGTTCAAAAAAGTTCATGTAGTGTTACAAAACTATTCACACAACTTTTAAAAATGTTTGTGACAATTAAAAAAATCCACGTGTTACAATAAAATGTAATTGATATTTTAAAAAAATGTTTATACAATGTAAAACAAATTGTCCAATTTTTTAAAAAACATTTCATACCATTCAAAAAAGTGTACGTTGCAATTAAAAAGATGTTCACGAGTTTTACAAATATGTTCATGGCATTTTTAAAAATGTTTACACAATGTAAAAAAATGTTTGCATAGTAAAGAAATATATTTTGTATTACTCACGTTTTCATCCAGCCCATCCAGCCCTGTGTCCTGTAGGTACTCCTCTTGTGTGTGGGCCTCGATGGGCCGTTTTCAAGTACCAGGGCCATGGCATAGGGCTTGGGCAGTTACCACAGAAATTTAATGTTTAATGTTAGATGTAAGTTTACTTTTGAAGGCCGAGCTGCTAATAGCGATGCCGATAGGTTAGCCAACTTTTCCAATTCTCCTGATCAAGGGAGGCACATTTGGATGATCCATCCCCATGATACCTTTGTAATGCCATTTCATGTGGTCTTTGAGCAATAAAGCTTGGTTGTATCTGTTCACACACGAACATGTCACGTGTACCCTCGACGTCGGGGGTGATACACAAGACAGTCGGCGGGCGCTTTTGTAGACTCGAAACCCCACATGCCCGGGAGTGACCCCGTCATGGAGCGCGGCGGCTATGGGCTGCCCTAGGTCAGCTTGACCGCCCCTTGGGCCTCGAGGTTCGCCGCCCTGCAATGAAGAAGAACGAACGAAGAACGAGGAAGAAGAAGAACAAGGAAGAAGGAAAAGTAAAGTTAAAAGATGTAGATGTGTTTGTTCGATTGTATGTTGTTGTTCAATCGGCCGTCACCTCTTATCTATATAAAAGGCGGATGGACTTCCCGTACAAGAAAAGGACTTGCCTTGCCGTCCAAATCATCAAAATCTAACCAAACTCGGACTTCTCACGACCTCCGGTCCGGATGTCCGGCTCTAGGCCCAGATGATCCGGCCTAGCCCAGTTTTTTGATAGTAGCTCACTGTTTTGGCTCTAGAATCCACATACGACCTTGGATTTGGACGTTCTTTATATCAAAATCAACCGCCTCGACGAGACGCACAACTTTCACATTGAACACTTTTCGATCCGAGGCCACATAAATGGTGTTTTGGGCCGTTTTCTAAAGTCTGTAGTAGAAAAAGCTATCCGGACGTCCGGACTTCTACCCGGATTGTCCGGCCTCCACCCGGATCATCCGGGACTGGACCCAGATCATCCGGCTTCATCATAAACCTTATGTTGTTTTCGGTGCTTCAATTTCCCGGATGATCCGGCCAAATACTGCTGCAGCGCACGATTTTGTCTGTAACTTTTGCATACGACCTCGGATGGGGATGATTTTTATATCAAAATCGTCCGTTTCGACGAGACGGAGAACTTTGCAGTTGTAAAATTTTCCATCAGAGGCCATCTTGGTTAGATTTCATGCCATTTTCTAATCTGGTGCCAATACGAACATCTCTAAGATTGTCATAACTTTTGCATCCGAACTCCGTTTTGGACCATCTATATATTTATTCCCATGGGCTTGAAGAGTCATCCAATGATGACATGAAATAATAAATTTGACATCATCTCATTATAGCCTCAAGTTACTCTTTGCGATCATGCCATTTTTGAGCTTCAACACATGCCCCCTGTTTTTCGGCAAAGGTAGCATGCCGAAAAATAACTTGTACCTGTTGGTTCTAAGGACGATGTCAACACTCCATCAGCCACTTTGCATGTGCTTAGGGCAATAAATATATATCGGCCATTATTTGTTTGAATCCTTGATGCAAACTTGGGTCAAACCTTTTCAACTTCGCTAACAATTCGGTGATAAAGTTCCATAGATATGTATCTCAAGGCCATCCTCTGAACCATATTGTTCACCCTTTTGTTAGGACTTTGCAGACAATCAACAATAAACTTTCTCCAATCCTCACTTTTACCTGCATAAAAAATATATTAGTGTCCGAAGCAATGGATTTCGGTTCGGCCTTACCTATGTTGACGAGACTAAGCATCGGCTATTGATAGAAATGCAACACACCATGATTAACATAGTAGCCAGATGCTTGTTGTTCCAACTTTTCCGAATTGTCATGTCTAGAAATATGAACAATTTTAAAGCAACCCAAGGTAAATTTTGCATCTAGACATACCTCAAGATAAACTATAAGTTGAAAGGATCGATATGGTTGACTAGAGGGAGGGGGTGAATAGGCAACTAACAATTTTAAGCTTTTCTTTAACAATTTAAACTTTGCATCAAAGTAGGTTGTCTAGATATGCAACTAAGTGAACAACCTATATGATGCAACAAGGATAGGAACACAAGCAAGCAAGAGATATAACACAAATAAGCTTGCACAAGTAAAGGCACGAGATAACCAAGAGTGGAGCCGGTGGAGACGAGGATGTGTTACCGAAGTTCCTTCCCTTTGAGGGGAAGTACGTCTCCATTGGAGCGGTGTGGAGGCACAATGCTCCCCAAGAAGCCACTAGGGCCACCGTATTCTCCTCACGCCCTCACACAATGCGAGATGCCGTGATTCCACTATTGGTGTCCTTGGAGGCGGCGACCGAACCTTTACAAACAAGGTTGGGGCAATCTCCACAACTCAATTGGAGGCTCCCAACGACACCACGAAGCTTCACCACAATGGACTATGGCTCCGCGGTGACCTCAACCGTCTAGGATGCTCAAACACCCAAGAGTAACAAGATCCGCAAGGGATTAGTGGGGGGAATCAAATTTCTCTTGGTGGAAGTGTGGATCGAGGCATTCTCAACCACTCCCGAGCAAATCAACAAGTTTGATTGGCTAGGGAGTGAGATCAAGCGAAAATGGAGCTTAGAGAAACAATGGAGCTTAGGGTTGGAAGTGATAAGTCAACGGGGAAGAAGGGGACCCCTTATATAGTGAGGGACAAAGATCCAACCGTTATCCACCTACCAGCCCGCGGCCAGCGGTACTAACGCACCAGGCCAGCGGTACTACCGTGGGGCCACGCGGTACTTCCGCTTGCTGCCAAGCGGTACTACCGCAAGGACACGTGGTACAACCGTGCAAGCCCACGGTACTACCGCTGCACCAGCAACAGCTAGGGCAGACCTGTAACACAAGTGCTGAGGGCGGTACTTCCGCGGGCGCGGTACTACCGCTCCCCCTTGCGGTACTACCGCAAGGCAGGAACCCCCTAGCCTGGGAAGAGTGTGGATAAGGAAACAACCGTGCCTACTTCCGCTGAAAAATGAAAGAAGCAAAAACCCGACACAGTACTACCGCAGAGGGGCGGTACTACCGCCTGACTGGTGAGCACGGTACTACCGCGGGAGGGATGCGGTACTACCGTGGTAGGAGCGAATGTAAAAAAATTACATCCGCCCCTACTACCACAGGGGAGTAGTACTATCCTGGTGGGCCACGGTAGTGCAGCTCCAGGGAAGCGGTACTACCGTGGGCACCTGCGGTACTACCGTGCCGCAGCACGGTACTACCGCTGGAGCCTACGGTACTACCGCTCACCTGGGAGCAGTACTACCGCGATCCAACACAGCAGCCAGAAACAAGGTGACAAGATAACAACGGAGGAAGCTCCGAGGTGCAGGGAAAAGGAGGGGACAAGGAAGAAACGTGTACGTGATTATTCCCCCAAACCTTTTTGACGCGGACCCCCTCTTAATTGTACGACTTTCCTACGACTCAAATCCACCAAAAAGAAACGTAGAAAAGACGTCGTCTTCAACAGTCTTCGAGGGGCACCCAACCGTCTTGTGCCTAGCGAAGCAATGTCTGGGATACTCAAGGCACACGATTAGTCCGCAAACGCATTGTCATCAATCACCAAAACACCTTAGAGATAAATATGCCCTTACAATCTCCCCCTTTTTGGTGGATTAATGACAATACGGGATTTGCACAAGGGAAATAATATTAAGCAAATGCAAACCCCTCCTCTCTAGGATATAGACGGGCTCCCCCTAGATGTGTGCCAACTTGATGGGTGCTTTGGACTGCACGACACACATACTAGGATCAAAGCTCCACATATATTATATAGACAAGGCATATCTTGCAATAGAAAGGCTAACACTAGGCAAGATAGCACAAACATAAGTTAACTAAGATAGATTAGAGAGCATATGTCTTACACCATATGTAGGATAAGTCTCGAAGGCACAAACCAAACAAAGGCAAACAAGGTTCAAACGACAAAGCAAACACACCAAGCACGACACAACGCAAATCCCTACACTCTCTCCCCCTTTGGCATCGAGACACCAAAAAGGCAGAGAGGACACCTACACACACGGGGTGGCTCAGGCAGAGAAGTCATCCCACTGCTCCTCGTGCTCCTCGTCAGACTCAGCGGCGGGAACGGACTCCTCGATGTCCTCCTCAGAACTAGTCCACTTGTACCCCTGCTTCGCCATCCATGCAGCCTCTGGCGTGATGACATCCTCAGAACTGCCAGAGACATCCTCTCCAAAGAGCCTCATGACCTTCTTGTCGCGGCGGCGACTCTCCTTGTCTGCCACATGAGTCCTGTACTGTCCCTTTGCCTGCATGCAGAAGAGAGTCTTCATCTTGTTCTTTAACTTCTTGGCCCACGACGGCTCAGAGGAAGGTGTGGTAGACCTGGCAGCACAATCCTCAGCAACATTCTCTGCACCAGCCTCCTCCTCATCAACAGCCCTCCTAGTAGTAGAAGCCTCAGCACGGGTAGTAGTGTTGGCCCAGTTGGGCCTGATGCGGAGACTGATGGACTCATGCCGAATCCAGTCTGGAGCAAGGAGCTCATCACCGGGGTACATCTTCTCCCAAGTTGTGGAGAGCAACAGAAATAGGTACGGTCCATAGATAGGTACCTTGCAGGTGAACACCGCAAACCGAAGCTCACACCACATGATGTGTGAGACATCAAGTGGCTGAGTCTGAGATGAACGTGCCTCCGCACACAGGAGCAACATGTCGACTAGATAGGAATGAACCTTGTCCTTCTCGCCAATGCGTGGGAACAGAGTGTTGCGGAAGATGCGATGCATGATATCCAGAAAGGAGTTCAGTACCCAAGTCGACTTGCCATTGGGGAGCACCTTCTCAACAAGGAATGGCTGAAGCAAGTTCTTGTTAGCAGACTCAGAGTTGGCGTGGGGGCGAACACCAACGGGTGTGTGAAGCCCGTCATCGGGAATGTGAAGCAGATCCATGAACTCCTTCCATGTAGCAGACAACTGACGGTCGTTGGTCATCTAGGTCATTCTCCGCTCATCCCCGAGGTGAAAGTAAACTGAGGTAAAGAACTGACCAACAAGCTCAGGGTCATAGTTAAGGTGAAAGGAGATCACAGGCTCAATAGCAAACTACTCCACCAAGTCCAGAGCTTCTCCAAAATAGTCAGGAAACTTGTCCTTCCTCATGTGATTCATGTCTATCCACTTGACATCCACGAAGGTATTCTGCTTGTTCTTGATCACATCCAGATAAATGAGAGCCTGCTGCTTGGTCCAAAACAACTCAGTGCTTCTGAGGATAGCACGAGGATTCACATAGGGGTTGATCTTCTGGCGTTCGACATACTCATTGAGGGAAATCTCGTCCATGCCCTTAGCAGGTTCCTTTTGCTTGCTGGCAGTGGTCTTGACATCGCGCTTGGGGGCATTGGAGCCCTCTGGTGCTTCATCTTGGGGATTGCGCAGATGCTTGGAGCCAGTGTCACGACTGGGATTGGAACGGCGAGAGCCACCACCTGAGACACAAAGCACAAAACACACACGACAAGCAAGAAGGATCAATGCAAAGACCACAACAAAGCAAAAGAAACATGTAGGAAGCACACAAGATAATTGCCATGAGAGAGATTTGAGCCCTACGGTAGAACAACCAAGTGCTGCATTACTAAGATTGTAGTACCGCTCCTAGTCGCGGTAGTACCGTGTAAGGTCACGGTAGTACCGGGTCTGGGAGCGGTAGTAGGATCTTAGTGCCACAGCTAGCGCGGTAGTACCGCACCTGATGGGCGGTAGTACCGCACGTGAGACACGGTAGTACCGCACCGCGTCAGATCCGAACAAGTTCAAATCTGAGAAAGCCCGCGAAACCACAGCGGTACTACGGTTGGACAAATATATCACAGGACAACATATCAAGTATGATTCCTACGCAACACGACTCTCCTACATCCTACTCTTGCAAAGATTTGGCCTAAAATCTCAAGAGCAACATGCATCTCCCCAAAAACCTAGAAGCGAGAGAACAACCAAGAAAGAAAGGAATTTGTGGAAAAACCTTGTTCCATGGCAAGAGGAAGAGGTGGGGAACGATCCCACCGGTCGGAATCCGAGGAGAGTGGCCGGAGATGGAGATCCGGCGAGGACCTCCGGCGCCGTTCTTGAGCGAGAGATTGAGAGACGTGGGGAGAGAGACAAGTGAATGGGTGTGGGGAGTTGGAACTCCCCTGCCCGAGTCATAACCCCCACGCCCACTCGACGGCACTGTAGTACCGTGCATCATCGCGGTAGTACCGCTCGGCGGAAGTACCGCACCTGAGCGGTAGTACTGCTCTCCGGCGCGGTAGTACCATGCCCTCTCAACGCGGTAGTACCGCGGCAAGCCGCGGTAGTACCGTGGGCTCAAAAAGTTGCAAGTTTCAAGCACACGAAAAAGAGGTCTTTGCACGAAAACTTCGAGGCAACACGACACCACAAGGCCACGCGACACACTAAGGCAGAAAGGCAAACGACAACACAAAACAACCACGAGACACCACCTCACTAAAGAGAGGGCGGTGGCCGGAGCCACCTATGTTTGAGTCAATTGGTATGGCACCGCGAAGAATTATCCTTGGGCCGATGACCAAAACTCGTCTTTGAACCACAAGTACCATCAAACATGGATAATGTGAAAGACTTGATCAATTTATGCATAATGGGGGAAGGAGAGTTCATTGAGAGAACAACACTCCCCCTATGTCCATGCCTACATCTAAACAAGACAACAAGTTAAGTATGGTGGAGTGTGCAAGGGTTCAAGCAACATTGCTCGAATCAATGATATTTAGCTCATGCCTTAACTCGCGAAATCTTGCTTCATCCAAGGGCTTCATGAAAATATCTGCAAGGTTATCATGAGTGTTGACATAGTTGAGCTCGATCTCTCCTCGCCTAATGTGATCCCGGATGAAGTGATACCGAATCTCAATATGCTTCGTCTTGAAGTGTTGCACCGGGTTGAGAGAGATCTTGATGGCACTTTCATTGTCACATCAAAGAGGCATTTTGTCACAAATGACACCGTAATCCTTTAAAGTTTGCCTCATCCATAAGAGTTGTGCACAACAACTACCAGCCGCCACATACTCCGCTTCGGTGGACGAGAGAGACACACAACTTTGCTTTTTGGAAGACCAACTTACCAAAGAGCAACCAAGGAATTGGCACATGTCGGTGTCAAAACCGGCGGATCTCGGGTAGGGGGTCCCGAATTGTGCGTCTAGGACGGATGGTTATAGGAGGCAAGGGACATGAAGTTTTACCCAGGGTCGGGCCCTCTCGATGGAGGTAAAACCCTACGTCCTGCTTGATTAATATTGATGATATGGGTAATACAAGAGTAGATCTACCACGAGATCGGAGAGGCTAAACCCTAGAAGCTAGCCTATGGTATGATTGTTGTTGAGTATGTCGTCCTATGGACTAAAAACCCTCCGGTTTATATAGACACCGGAGAGGGTTAGGGTTACACAAAGTCGGTTACAATGGTAGGAGATCTGCATATCCGTGTCGCCAAGCTTGCCTTCCATGCCAAGGAAAGTCCCTTACGGACACGGGACGAAGTCTTCAATCTTATATCTTCATAGTCCAGGAGTCCGGCTGAAGGTATAGTCCGGCCATCCGGACACCCCCTAATCCAGGACTCCCTCAGTAACCCCTGAACCAGGCTTCAATGATGACGAGTCCGGCGCACAGATTGTCTTCGGCATTGCAAGGCGGGTTCCTCCTCCAAGTACTTCATAGAAGATTTTGAACACCAAGATAGTGTCCGGCTCTGCAAAACAAGTTTCCACATATTGCCATAGAGAGAATAATATTTACACAAATCTAATCTGCTGACGTATTCCGTAGTGTGACACACCACGGCCAAGCCTTTATCCGAGTCATTTCATTATCCCACCCCAGCGCGTCATGCAAGGCGGTTTCCTTGGCACGTCTTGTTAAAGCAGAGATCGTGTCCCCTTATTCCGGGATTCTCATCAATACGGGCGTGGGTAACCCAACCGCGCCATTGATTACGGCGCTTGGAGATAAGCGAGTTTTACCAGGCTGGTGGGGACACGTAGTTGCGTCCACCCATATAAGGGGATAAGGATCCACCTTTTCACCTACGCCTTCTTCCTCCCTTGCTTATCCATTCTCGCACACTTGAGCTCCAGCGCCCAAGTCTGCACTCCCCACCTCAACCTTCTCCAGCCATGTCCGGAGCAGGAGGCAAGTGGATGGTCTCCTCCGCCATGGAGGGACACATCAAAAAACTGAGGAAGGCCGGATACTTGTCTAACGACATTGCATACCGGCTTCCCAAAAAGGGGCAGCTCATCCCCACCCCTAGGCCCCATGAGAGGGTGGTGTTCCTCCCCCATTTCCTCCGTGGACTGGGCTTCCCTCTTCACCCATTTGTCCGAGGACTCATGTTCTACTATGGCCTGGATTTCCACGATCTGGCCCCGAACTTTGTCCTCAACATCTCGGCGTTTATCGTCATGTGTGAGGCTTTTCTCCGCATCCGCCCCCATTTCGGCCTATGGCTCAAGACTTTCAATGTCAAGCCGAAGGTGGTGCGCGGCAACCAGGCGGAGTGCGGAGGCGCCATGGTGGGCAAGATGGCCAACGTCTTATGGCTCGAGGGCTCCTTTGTAGAGACCCTGAAGGGGTGGCAATCGGGGTGGTTTTACATCACCGAGCCGCGCGACCCCGAATGGGTTGCAGCCCCCGTGTTTCGATCTGGACCCCCTACGCGGCTTACCTCCTGGAAGGAGACGGGCCTGTCGTGGGGTAAAAAAGGAGAGCTGACCGGACTCCAAACATGCATCCAAACCCTGGTGGACAAGAAGCTCAAACTTGTCAACGTTGTCCAGGTTATGCTCATCCGCCTGATCCTCCCGTGTCAACAACGGGCTTTCAACCTATGGGAGTTCGACCCGGCGCGGCACCAAACTCTGAGCAGGCTCTTCGACACGACGTACGAAGATGCCTGGAAGGTGCTTTTCAAGGGCGCCGAGGCCCCCGCATCTGCTACCGAGGATCGCGTGGTATCAGTTTTTCATAGTTTGACTCCATGCGGGATCTAAGCTCCCTTACCTTTGACAGGATTGGCAGGTGACGTCCGGACAGATCAACTGTCCGGCTCCTTTGCCCAAAGGCCCAACGGACGCTCGCTTGGCGAAGCTGCTGGTTCCGGCACCCTATGTGGTGCCAGAGAAGAAGGCCGCAAAAAAGGCCACGGGGACTCGAAAGAGTGCCCGACGCCAGGAGGTGTCGGATCCATCATCCGATGGTTCCGAGGCGCATTCCTCCCGTGAAGACGAGGAGGAAGAAGAAGAGGCCTCTCCCCCTCCAGCAGGAGGAGAGAAGAAAAGGAAGGCCCACCTCTCTGGGGAGGCCGGAGGGTCCAAGAAGGGGAAAACCCTTCCTCCGGACTACTCCACCAACGCCGACGATGGCGGAGAGGAGTGGCTGCCCAGGGCCAAGCCCCTGGCAAAATCTTAAGTATCCGGATACAAGAGTAATTCATAGTATTCGTTTATTGCACAGCTTTCCCTTATGTCGAATATGTTTATGGAGCCCACCCAAAGACCGGCTCGACGCGTCGTCGAGCGGCTCACTAGACTCGTCGGATGTGAACTCACTTCCGATGGCTTCCTCCCCCCGCCCTATGGACGACACCGAAGTGTTGTCCCAATAGGTTCCAAGCCGGGAGGAGGTGGTCCTGGAGGCGCCGCAAGGCGACCTCCCGGACTCCAGGAGTAAAGGGGATGAAACCCCCCAGGGCTCCAAGTCCGGCTCTAGGCCGGACACTGCTCCGGAACCTTCAAAGGTTCCATAGTCCGGCGAGGGACCTCCTTCCAAGAGGAGCAAGCCCACCTTGCCGGTGACCCCCGTCCAACCGGAGGCGCCAGACAATCTGCTGGAGACGCTCCAAGGCGCCTCCATCGACGAGGAGCACCGCACCATTATGAGTGCGGTGGTCCAGAAGGTTCAGTCCGCCAAGAGCGGACTGACTGAAGCTTGTACTAGCCTTTTAACAGGCTTTGAGGTAAGTAAAGAATGTGTAAATAATATTACCACATAGACAGTAGCCCCTGATGCTCTGTTTGGCGTTCGGGAAGAAAAGCCGAATAGAGGATCAAATAAGATTCGCGGGAGTCTAACAAAAAGGAGTCAATATGCGTATGCAGGCTTCTCTGCTTGCGTCCGCTGCACTGACTGCGGAAGTGGACACGCTAAAGCAGAGCCTCAAGCGGTCCGAGCGAGAGCTCGGGCGTGCCAAGAAGCAGCTCGAGGACAATGAAGGTAAGAAACACCTTGTTTAAATATATATAAAAAGATGCAATTGCAAAAAATGACAGGATTATCGTGGCTATTGTAGGGGCCACGTCTGAGGTGGCAACCCTTAAGCAAGCGCTGGTCGAGGCCGAGAAGAAGGCGGCCACGGAGCGCACCGAGCGGGAGAAGTATGAGGCCGAGGTTGGCAAGGTACGGCAAGAGCTCCAAGCTCTCATGAAAAAACATGAGAGTTTGGAGCTTAACTCAAAGATGCGAGCGTCCGAGCTCGCGATGGCTATTGAAAATGCCAAGTCTGCCAAGGCCGAATCCCAGAAGACCCTCCAGGAGTTGGATGAGGTGAAGAAGATAGCGGTGGGTAAGGCATTCTTTATGCAAAGCAAACACATAAACGTGAGTTACTTGTTACTTACCCGAATCCGGAGCTCTCCAGGAGCGTTCACAGAGCTTCCCCGGAGTGTGTCCGATGCCGCCGCATTCTATCGAGCCGAGGAGGGCAGCTCGACAGAGAAGGTGTTCTGGTCTCAGTATGCTGAGGCCGGACACCCCGTGCCCCTGAGCGACCAGCTGAAGCAACTGGTCGAGCTCCACAAGGCGGCCGAACAGGCTATGAAGGGCCTCATAGTTCGGCTGTGGCCTGGAGGGGCTCTGTCTGGGAGCTATTTCGGGCTGGTGCGGCGGCTGGTGGAGGCCTGTCCAAGGCTCGAAGTCATCAAGCGCTCCGTCCGCATTGAAGGTGCCCGTAGGGCCCTTGCCCGTGCTAAGGTGCACTGGGGCAAGCTGGATGCTAAGAAGCTTGTGAAGGACGGGCCACCGCCGGGGAAAGAGCATCGCAAGCCCGAGAATTATTATAAGGATGTTCTGAAGGGTGCCTTCCTTGTGGCGGATGAGTGTTCTAGGGATATAATTTTTGAGTGAAACTTGCTCGTTTTGTCCTGTGCGCTGAGAACTTGTTCATATGCGCTAAGCAATGCTGTTTGGAATTTAAAATATTACCTTCTGTGCGGCTGTTTATCAATTCTGAGAGATGGCAAGTTGTCGGCTTCTGCCCCCGTGCCGCTAGTGCTAGGGTGTTCGGGGATAAACCTGAGCGCTCTTTTCCCCATGTTTGGGTCCTTCGAGGGAGGCGCTCAGCCCAACGAACAAGGCAATCGGACTATAATGCGTGAACACTCTCACTTAGCCATAGAATTCTATCATTTTAAATTTCGGCGAAGCCCCTGGTATTCGGAAGACCGAGTTCGGGGCGCTATCCACGCCTTGGCCGGACAGAGCCGGCTCCTCGCTCTAAGCGGCATAAGTCATTAGGGACTCAAAAAACCTCTCGAACAGCGACCAGCTCTCGCTTCATCATGCCAGTCAGTTTTAGCTTTCTCCACTGAGGTGCTCGACCCAGCTCAACTGGGGCACAATCGCAGTGGTTCTCCTAGTGCTACCTTAGCCGATATAGCGGAACGTAAGGCACCAAAACATAGGAGCCGGGCAAACCCAACTATTGACCCAAGACATGATTCGGAGCCGATGCATATAATGCTATAAGTTTGGGGTGCCGCACTTGTTAAAGTGTTCGGACTTCTCACACCATATTGAGGGGTACTAAAGCCCCTGGTGTATTTTGGTCGTACCAAAGTGTACGGATGCAACATGTCGTTAAGGAACATATATTAAAAAAGAGTAATGCAAAAATAGACAAACGCTATGCACTGTTTATTAAAGATGGCTGCGATCAAAGCAGAACGCTACAAATAATGCGATAAGTAAAAGGTTGGGCTATGTAACATGTCCATTCCAGGGGCAAGCTGCGAAATAGTATGCGAAACAGGTATACTGCTCATGATAGAGACCACCTGGGAGTTCCGTAATGCGGCGTGGCTTGTCTGCTTCCCTGGTTCTTGCATCGTTTGTGCGGTAATTGAACTGCCGAACAGGCCTTCCGAAGTGTGGAGTCCTGAAAGTAAGAGAAAATTAAAAAATCAGCAGCCCCTGGTGCGGTTTAAGCTGTGTTTCGGGCGTGCCATGATGGTGCCCCTTCCCCTGTACCCATGGTATTTCTAGAGCGTAGTTATGTACGCGAAGTACTGGTGTCGCATTTTTGCGAGGGCTGGGGTTGGGGACGCATTGCCACGCCTGCTCGGATCGTGCCAGGCGGTCTTGTTGTAGGTTACTCCGGGCGTGCTTGACGGTGTCCGGTCGTTTAATGGCCGGACTGGAGAACTGCCTGGAGAGGCTGCTTTGTACTTCCACTGCAAGGGCCGCCGTGTGCTCCTCCGTTTGGAGGGAGCGTTCGGTGTTTCCATTGACCGTAATTACTCCTCGAGGGCCTGGCATCTTGAGCTTAAGGTATGCGTAGTGCGGTACCGCATTGAACTTGGTGAATGCGGTTCGCCCGAGCAGTGCGTGATAGCCACTGCGGAATGGGACTATGTCGAAGATTAACTCCTCGCTTCGGAAATTATCCGGAGATCCGAAGACCACTTCAAGTGTGACTGAGCCTGTACAGTTGGCCTCTACACCTGGTATTACGCCTTTAAAGGTCATTTTGGTGGGCTTAATCCTCGAGGGATCTATGCCCATTTTCCGCACTGTATCCTGGTAAAGCAGGTTCAGGCTACTGTCGCTGTCCATAAGGACTCTAGTGAGATGAAATCCGTCAATAATTGGTTCTAGAACCAATGCGGTGAATCCGCCATGACGGATGCTAGTGGGATGGTCCCTTCGATCAAAGGTGATCGGGCAGGAGGACCATGGGTTGAACTTTGGGGCGACTTGCTCTACCGCGTATACGTCCCTTAACGCGCGCTTCCGCTCCCTTTTGGGGACGTGGGTTGCGTATATCATGTTCACCGTCCGCACTTGTGGGGGAAAACCCTTCTGTCCACTGTTGTTCGGCGGCCGGGGCTCCTCGTCGTCATCGCTATGCAGCCCCTTGTCTTCATTTTCGGTGTTTAACTTGCCTGCCTGCTTGAACACCCAACAATCCCTGTTGGTGTGATTGGCCGGCTTTTCGGGGGTGCCATGTATCTGGCACAGGCGGTCGAGTATTCGGTCCAAACTGGACGGGCCCCTAGGATTCCTTTTGAATGGCTTTTTCTGCTGACCAGACTTAGAGCCTCTGAATCCGACATTAACTGCCGTATCCTCAGCATTGTCGCCGTTAATGCGGCGCTTCTGCTTGTTGTGATGCGACCTGCCACTACTGTCCCTGGTATCCGAATTACCAGGGTTCTTGGTCATATTGTTGCTACGAGCAAGCCAGCTATCTTCTCCTGCGCAAAAGCGGGTCATGAGTGTCGTGAGTGCTGCCATAGACTTCGGCTTTTCCTGTCCAAGGTGCCGGGCAAGCCACTCGTCACGGATATTGTGCTTGAAGGCTGCTAGGGCCTCAGCGTCTGGACAGTCGACTATTTGATTTTTCTTTGTTAGGAACCATGTCCAGAATTGCCTGGCCGATTCCTCTGGCTGCTGAATTACGTGACTTAGGTCATCGGCGTCTGGGGGTCGCACATAAGTGCCTTGGAAATTGTCGAGGAATGCGGCTTCCATGTCCTCCCAACAACTGATTGATCCTGTTGGCAAGCTGTTAAGCCAATGCCGAGCTGGTCCTTTAAGCTTGAGTGGGAGGTATTTGATGGCGTGGAAATCATCGCCGCGGGCCATGTGGATATGAAGGAGATAATCCTCGATCCATACCGCAGGATCTGTTGTGCCATCATATGATTCGATATTTACGGGTTTGAAACCCTCGGGGATTTGATGATCCATTATTTCGTCTGTGAAGCATAGTGGGTGTGCGGCGCCTCTGTACTGGGCTATATCACGACGTAGCTCCAATGAGCTTTGTCTACTGTGTTCGGCCCTGCCGAATTTGTGGCCGGCATGATGGATACCGTCTCGAGCCGTGGGGCGCCCACGCGATCCGTAGATCGATCTTGTTTGCCTTGCCTTGTCCTCCAACATATCTCGTAAGTCCGGCGCATATTCCCGTGCCTTGGTACGGGGTGCGGCTTGAGTGGAGGGCCGAGAGGCCTCTCTATCGCGGCCACGAGGTGGCCAGTAGGCCGCATAAAGTGCTTCCTCCTCTAATCGGGGTAGCAACCTGCGCTTTGGGTAGCTCTTGGAGGGGCGTTCGAGTTTATGCTCTTCGGCCGCAAGGACTTCAGTCCATCTGTCGACTAGCAAATCTTGATCGGCTCTAAGCTGTTGCTGTTTTTTCTTGAGGCTTCTTGCCGTGGCCATAAGCCTGCGTTGAAAACGCTCTTGCTCGACGGGATCCTCTAGCACGACGAATTCGTCGTCGTCGAGGCTTGCCTCATCTTCGGAGGGAGGCATATAATTATCGTCCTCGACCTCTCTGTCTGCCGCTCTCTTATGAGGGCTGGTTTCTTCATCCTCCTGTGCTAAATCTTGCTGGACGGGGTTTTCTTCGGCACTTTCCGGAGTATTATTATCTCCCGTGCTGGAATCACCGTATTTGTTTTGGAGGGATTTTGAGCGGCGCCGCTGACGCCAGCGCTTAGGCTGTTTCTTGGAGGGGTCATACTCCGCTGTTCCATCGCCATCTCCTTCTTTTGGGTGTCCACCATGTATATGTCATATGACGAGGTGGCTTTCCAGGGCCTGATAGGCGCTGGTTCTTCATCGTCTCCTTCATCAGCGTCCATACCGTCGATGTCTTCGGAGTCGAAGTCGAGCATGTCGGTTAAGTCGTCGACAGTGGCTACAAAGTGGGTGGTGGGTGAGCTTTGAATTTCTTCATCGTCCGAATCCCAACCTTGCTGACCGTAGTCTGGCCAGGGCTCTCCTGATAAAGAGAGAGACTTCAGTGTCTTCAGAATATCGCCGAAAGGCGAGTGCTGAAAGATGTCCGCGACAGTAAACTCCATAATCGGCGCCCAATCGGATTCGATCGGCAGGGGCGCGGAGGGTTCGGAGTCCGGAGAGGAGTCCGGCTCCTTGGAGTCACGAGTCTCGCAGAGTGTGGGGCTGGTGTTCGGCTCGATCACCGTTGGGATCGCAGCCCCCGAGGCGGCGTCCAACCACCCATCCTCGATCGGCGCAGTTCGCTCCGAATTAAGGGTCGAAGGCGATGCGGGTGCGGCCTCCAGGGCACTGTTTGGCGGCAGAGCTAGATCATGCTCGTCGTGACAGTGCGGCGCGCTCGGCAGTGGCTCGAATCCGTCGAAGATCAAGTCCCCGCGGATGTCAGCCGTGTAGTTTAAACTTCCAAATCTGACCTGACGGCCAGGGGCATAGCTTTCGATCTGCTCCAAATGGCCAAGTGAATTGGCCCGCAGTGCGAAGCCGCCGAAGACGAAGATCTGTCCGGGGAGGAAGGTCTCACCCTGGACTGCATCGCCATTGATGATCGTAGGAGCCATCAAGCCTGACGGTGACGACACAGAGGAACTCTCAATGAAAGCACCAATGTCGGTGTCAAAACCGGCGGATCTCGGGTAGGGGGTCCCGAACTGTGCGTCTGGGCCGGATGGTTACAGGAGGCAAGGGACACGAAGTTTTACCCAGGTTCGGGCCCTCTTGATGGAGGTAAAACCCTACGTCCTGCTTGATTAATATTGATGATATGGGTAATACAAGAGTAGATCTACCACGAGATCGGAGAGGCTAAACCCTAGAAGCTAGCCTATGGTATGATTGTTGTTGAGTATGTCGTCCTATGGACTAAAAACCCTCCGGTTTATATAGACACCGGAGAGGGTTAGGGTTACACAAAGTCGGTTACAATGGTAGGAGATCTGCATATCCGTATCGCCAAGCTTGCCTTCCACGCCAAGGAAAGTCCCTTCTGGACACGGGACGAAATCTTCAATCTTATATCTTCATAGTCCAGGAGTCCGGCTGAAGGTATAGTCCGGCCATACGGACACCCCCTAATCCAGGACTCCCTCAGCACCCTCTGGAAGTGGACTTCCTATCCACTTTGTATCCCGCCCAATCAGAATCCGAGTACCCTAGAAGCTTGAAGTTTGCTCCTCTTGGGTACCATAAGCCAAAGTTTGGGGTATGAGCCAAATATCGAAAGATTCGTTTGACCGCCACATAGTGACTTTCCTTAGGTGCGGCTTGAAACCGTGCACAAATTCCCACACTCAACATGATATCCGGTTTAGATGCACAAAGGTAAAGCAAGGAGCCTATCATGGAACGATATACCTTTTGATCCACCGCTTTACCATTGGGATCTATGTCAAGTTGGCACTTGGTGGGCATTGGAGTGGAAGCCGACTTGACATCACTTAGCTTGAATCTCTTGAGCATGTCTTGAGTGTATTTGGCTTGGTTAATGAAGGTTCCTTCTCTTCTTTGCTTCACTTTGAACCCTAGAAAGAACTTCAACTCTCCCATGGAAGACATCTCGAACTTTGAGGTCATGAGAGTGGCAAATTCCTCATTGAAAGCTTTGTTAGGGGAACCAAAGATAATATCATCAACATATAATTGGAACACAAACAACTCCCCTTTGACCTTCTTAGTAAAAAGAGTGGGGTCGATTAGCCCAACTTCAAAACCACGGTCTTGTAACAACTCGGTAAGGTGGTCATACCACGCACGTGGGGCTTGTTTAAGGCCATAGAGTGCCTTATCGAGTTGATACACATGATCGGGAAAGTAGGGATCCTCGAACCCGGGGGGTTGCTTGACATAAACCAATTCATTAATAGGACCATTAAGAAAAGCACTCTTCACATCCATTTGTTGTAACTTAAAGTTATGATGAGAAGCATATGCTATCAACATGCGAATGGATTCAAGACGAGCAACGGGAGCAAAGGTTTCACCGTAGTCGATACCCTCGACTTGGGAGTAGCCTTGTGCTACCAAATGAGCCTTGTTGCGAATGATAATCCCATGGGCATCTTGCTTGTTCTTAAATATCCACTTGGTTCCAATGACATTGTGGTTCCCCATCGGTCTTGGCACCAATCTCCACACTTTGTTGCGCTCGAAGTTGTTGAGTTCTTCATGCATGGCATTGAGCCAATCCAGATCTTCAAGCGCCTCATAGACCTTGTGGGGTTCGACACAAGAGACAAACGTGTGATGCTCACAATAGTTTGCTAATTGTCTATGAGTGCTTACCCCCTTTCTTAAGCTTCCAAGCACATTCGGCATGAGATGATCGTTGGTGGAGATCTTGGAAGCAACCTTGGCGGCACAACGCTCCAACTCCTCCGCGGGGGTGAGACGAGGAGTGGTCACTTGATCATCTTGAGCATCGTCTTGAGCTTGTTCTTGTTCTTGAACTTGCTCGGAGGAGAGAACTTGACCTTGGGAATCACTTGGTGTCTCAACACCGTCTTGAGCATGATCTTGCCCTTGGTCTTGTTCTTGAGGATGAGGGCCTTCATGTTGTTCTTTGGAAGCGTGTGGGCCTTGGGTTGGTGATGGCTCCACTTGAGTGGAGCATTGTCCTTCTCCTTCGGCCACAAGGGGTTCCTCAATGGGTAGGATAAAGCCAACACCCATTCTTCTTATGGCTTGAGGAGGAATTTCATCACCTACATCACAAGTGCCACTTTGCTCCACTTGGGAGCCGTTATTCTCATCAAACTCCATGTTACACGTCTCCTCAATAAGTCCTGTGGATTTATTGAGGACACGGTAAGCATGAGAGTTTGTAGCATAACCAACAAATATGCCCTCATAATCTCTAGCTTCAAATTTAGACAACCGAACACCTTTCTTGAGAATGAAACACTTACACCCAAACACCCGAAAGTACTTGAGGTTGGGCTTGTTACCGGTGAGTATCTCATATGGAGTCTTGTTCAAGCCCTTGTGGAGGTAGAGCCGATTGGATGCATGACACTCGGTGTTGATGGCTTCGGCCCAAAAGTTGTATGGAGACTTGAACTCCGCCATCATGGTCCTTGCCGCATCCATCAACGTCCGGTTCTCCCTCTCCGCAACACCATTTTGTTGAGGGGTGTAAGGTGCGGAATATTGATGCTTGATCCCCTCATCACTAAGAAACTCATCCAAGGTGTAGTTCTTGAACTCGGTGCCATTGTCACTTCTTATTGTCAAGATCTTTGCATTGTGTTGACGTTGTGCTTCATTTGCAAAGTCAATGACGGTTTGTTGGGTCTTTCTCTTCCTCTTGAAGAAATACACCCAAGTGTATCTTGAGTAGTCATCCACAATCACCAAGCAATACTTCCTACTCCCAAGACTATCGAAGTATGGAGGCCCAAAGAGATCCAAGTGAAGGAGCTCCAAAGGCCTCTTTGAGTAAATGATAGTCGTGGGAGGGTGAGCCTTCTCATGTAGCTTTCCTTCGATACAAGCACTGCAAGCACGATCTTTAGCAAAACTAACGTTCGTTAGTCCACGGACATGGTCCCCCTTGAGAAGACTTTGCAAAGATCTCATATTGACATGGGCTAGATGGTGATGCCAAAGCCACCCACATCAACTTTAGCCATTAGGCATGTCGCGGTCTTAGTGGGTCGCTCTGAAAAGTTAATCACATATAGACCGTTCTCGACATGCCCAACAAAGGCTACTTTAAGAGTCTTGCTCCACGGTATCGATATCAAAGAAAGTGGCAAAGCCCATGATTGCAAGTTGATGAATGGAAAGTAAATTTTATGCAAGGGACTCAACAAGCATGACCTTCTCAATCGTGAGATCATGAGAGATGACTACCTTGCCAAGTCCCAATACCTTAGAAGATGAGGCGTCACCCCACTCGACATTGGTGGGCATAGATGGAATCTTGTGCACGTCCACCACCAAGTCCTTGCTTCCGGTCATATGATTTGTAGCTCCGCTATCGAGCAACCATGATCCCCCACCGGAAGCAAACACCTACAAGAGATCAATGCTTGGTTTTAGGTACCCATTTTGTAATGGGTCCTTTGATGTTAGTAACAAGGGTCTTTGGAACCCAAATAGACCATTCAATGTACTCATGAGGAGAACCAACGAATTTTGCATAGACATGCCCATCACTAGCACGACATAACATATAAGATGGATTAAAGTCACCGGCTTTGATGGGAGAAGTGGCATTGCCCTTTTTGACACCGCCACCCTTCGCATTGTTCTTCTTCTCCTTGGAAGCACTCTCTCCCTCCTTCACAAAGGTTTGCATGAGAGGAGGAGGTCGTTTGGTCTTGTCATTCTTCTTGTTGTTCTTGGACTCGGGCACGTACCCAACCCCTTCCTTGGCCACAACTCCCTTTTGATTGATCAAGAGGTCGTTGAGGTTCTTATTGCCCTGTATGCAAGTCACAAGACCTCTCTCAAGTTGCACCTTTAGCTTAGCGTTCTCCTCAACAAGATGCACATGCTCACAACACGGGTTAGTAGCATTTGCATTATCAATTAACATCACACGAGAAAAAGTGGCTTTTTCCTTTGTTAGCTTTACTTGAAGTTGATCATGAGACTCTTTGAGGCTAGCATGAGCACCCTTCAAGACCTTGTGAGCCTTGTCAAGTAGATCAAACTCCTCTTTGAGTCTAGAAAGATCAACCTCAAGTTCGGCCTTCTCGGAGTTTAGCACATGAGAAACAATGAGAGCATGGTCATAATCTTTCTTTAACTTAGCATGATCAACGTTGTGTGACTCCTCAAGAGCCAAACGAAGACCACGCTCTTCCTCAAGAGCATTGGAAAGATCCGAAATCTCATCGGCATAGTCACGACTATGCCCTTCCATCTTAGTGATGGTATCTTCATGAGCCTCGATCATGTCATTGGCTTCACCAAGTTGTTCCAAGAGAGCAACAAAGTGCTTCTTGGATTTACCCTTAAGTTTTCCCATAAAGGCCTCAAACTCATTCGCCTCCACATTAGCTCCCTCATGTTCATCAATGCTATCCGTCGAAGAAGGATGATTAATGATGGCAGTTTTGATGTTGGGGGTTACCTTGTTGGTGGCTTTAGCCATGAGGCACTTGGCGGTGATGCTCTCATTGGGTGAGTCGAAGAGAGACACTCGTGGAGTCGTCGCAATGGCAACTGAGGCCATGGCAGCCGACTCACCATCCTCCTCATCATCATCATCCTCATCGTACTCTTCTTGTACCACCAAAGCCTTGGGAGGAGTCTTCTTGGTGAAGTTGCTCTTGTTGGGGAACGACTTGGCCTTGTCCTTTCGGATGAGCTTGCCACCATTGTCTTCCCTCTTCTCATACGGGCACTCCGCAACAAAATGACTCACATTGCCACAATTGTAGCAAGTCCTTACACGTTGCTTGCTCTTCGTGCCACTTGAGTTGTTTTTGTTAAAGTTTGGCCTTGAGTTTTTCTTGCTCCAAAATTGCCTTGAAGCGAGTGCCATGTGTTCATGATATGCATACTTTGTATCTTCGGGGTTGCTCTCCTCTTTTTCCTCTTCTTCTTCTTCAACGCAGAGTTTGGCCTTCAATGCAAGGTTGGGCTTCTTTGCCCTTTGAGAACGAAGCACCGCATTGTCGGCGGTCTTGTCCAAAATGTTCATGGCCACAAACTCATCCAACACTTCGCTTGAGGTCAAAGTGTGGAAGTCCGGCCTTTGACGAATGACGGAGGACATGGCCTTGTGGTAGGGCATCATTTCCTTGAGGAATTTGCGCTTGATCCAATTGTCATCCGTGTCCTTGCTCCCGTGATCTCGGAGTGAGACCGCGAGTTTGGTTACTCTCCGATAAAGCTCACGAGGTTCTTCATCTTCTTTCATTGCAAACTCATTGGCCTCATCTTGCACCACTTCATAGTTGGAGCGTTGAATGCTTGCGCTTCCCCAGTAGAGAGATACAACACAAAGCCATGCGTCTTTGGCCAACGCGAAGGGCCGAAGATGAGGTAGATCTTCAGGTGGAATTGCATCTTGAATGATGAAGAGAGCATTTTCATTGAATTGATTATCCGCGGCTTCTCGAGGAGTGAGGTTACTTGGATCATGTGGATAGAAACCTTCTTCAATGATTCTCCAAAGATTAGTGTTCACATGATTTAAATGACGTTTAAAGAGGTAAACCCAAGAATCAAAGTCCTCATTTTTCACAATCTTAGGGGGAGGACCAGCATGATTCAAATGAGTGGAAGGAACCGGTCCACCATAAACAAGTGGTGGTTCCACATGAGCAAAGATGCCGGTGCCATTCTTACCACTAGAAGAAGGAGCCTTTTCACTACTAGCTTCCCCCTTATCGGAGGTAGCATCCGTCACCTTGTCGGTGGGATTACCCACTTTCAACGGTGCAGTGGATAGTTTAAGCCCTTCAAGGAATTTAGTAAACATGCTTTCAACCTCGGTCGTCATGGAGGTTTTCAATGTCTCCAAGGCCACATTGAACTCCTCACGAGAGACTGAGGTTCCCCCATCGCCCGTAGATGAGATCGGATTCACACAGGAGTGTTCCTCCACACCGTCTACAGTATCAACCATACTCTTCGGACGGTAAAGTCCTTAATAAAGAGACGAGGCTCTGATATCAATTGAAAGGATCGATATGGTTGACTAGAGGGGGGTGAATAGGCAACTAACAATTTTTAGCTTTTCTTTAACAATTTAAATTTTGCATCAAAGTAGGTTGTCTAGATATGCAACTAAGTGAGCAACCTATATGATGCAACAAGGATAGGAACACAAGCAAGCAAGAGATATAACACAAATAAGCTTGCACAAGTAAAGGCACGAGATAACCAAGAGTGGAGCCGGTGGAGACGAGGATGTGTTACCGAAGTTCCTTCCCTTTGAGGGGAAGTATGTCTCCGTTGGAGTGGTGTGGAGGCACAATGCTCCCCAAGAAGCCACTAGGGCCACCATATTCTCCTCACGCCCTCACACAATGCGAGATGCCGTGATTCCACTATTGGTGCCCTTGGAGGCGGCGACCGGACCTTTACAAACAAGGTTGGGGCAATCTCCACAACTCAATTGGAGGCTTCCAACGACACCATGAAGCTTCACCACAATGGACTATGGCTCCGCGGTGACTTCAACCGTCTAGGATGCTCAAACACCCAAGAGTAACAAGATCCGCAAGGGATTAGTGGGGGTAATCAAATTTCTCTTGGTGGAAGTGTGGATCGAGGCCTTCTCAACCACTCCCGAGCAAATCAACAAGTTTGATTGGCTAGGGAGTGAGATCGGGCAAAAATGGAGCTTAGAGCAACAATGGAGCTTAGGGTTGGAAGTGATAGGTCAACGGGGAAGAAGGGGACCCCTTATATAGTGAGGGACAAAGATCCAACCGTTATCCACCTACCAGCCCGCGGCCAGCGGTACTACCGCACCAGGCCAGCGGTACTACCGTGGGGCCACGCGGTACTTCCGCTTGCTGCCAAGCGGTACTACCGCAAGGACACGCGGTACAATCGTGCAGGCCCGCGGTACTACCGCTGCACCAGCAACAGCTAGGGCAGACCTGTAGCACAAGTGCTGAGGGCGGTACTTCCGCGGGCGCGGTACTACCGCTCCCCCTTGCGGTACTACCTCAAGGCAGGAACCCCCTAGCCTGGGAAGAGTGTGGATAAGGAAACAACCGTGCCTACTTCCGCTGAAAAACGAAAGAAGCAAAAACCCGACACAGTATTGCCGCAGAGGGGCGGTACTACTGCCTGACAGCTGAGCACGGTACTACCGCGGAAGGGATGCGGTACTACCGTGGTAGGCACGGATGTAAAAAAATTACATCCGCCCCTACTACCGCGGGGGAGCGGTACTAGCCTGGTGGGCCATGGTAGTGCAGCTCCAGGGGAGCGATACTACCGTGGGCACCTGCGGTACTACCGCACCGCAGCACGGTACTACCGCTGGCGCCTACGGTACTACTTCTCACCTGGGAGCAGTACTACCGCGAGCAAACACAGCAGCCAGAAACAAGGTGACGAGATAACAACGGAGGAAGCTCCAAGGTGCAGGGAAAGGTGGGGACAAGGAAGAAACATGTACGTGATGATTCCACCCAAACCTTTCTGACACGGACCCCTTCTTAATAGTACGGTTTTCCTACGACTCAAATCCACCAAAAAGAAACGTAGAAAAGACGCCGTCTTCAACAGTGTTCGAGGGGCACCCAACTGTCTTGTGCCTAGCGAAGCAACGTCTGGGATACTCAAGGCACACGATTAGTCCGCAAACGCATTGTCATCAATCACCAAAACACCTTAGGGATAAATATGCCCTTACATAAGTGATTCGTCAAAACATTGATAACTCTTGGATATTTGTTGTACTACTCATAACAAATCACCCAAAGCCTCAATATGTATAGCACCTATGGCAACCAAAAGCTCCAAATCGAATAAAATTTTATATTCGGCTTTGATTATTGTGAAAAAATATTTTAAGCGGCATGAGGCTTGTTTTGGTCTCCAATTGAACTAGGGACGGTGTTAGGATACTACACCAGCCATGCTTTGACATATTCTTAGGGTGATAGATAAATATCTGCCATTAACATGAGGTCCATGTAGAATTCACCCACCAAATTATGTATAGCTGAAATAAACAAATAAAATAGGAATAAAATATTTCGGCCCCTTTGTATTAGCAACAATGTAACTAACCATATGTATAGTAATTTGGTAATACCCTCTCATGATATAGAAAATTATGTTGCATCCATGGATCAAAATAAATCCATGGAGGGTAATTGATCATACCTAGGGATGAATTCCATGGCAAAGGCATCAACGGCATGGTTGAAGAAAATGGATGATGTGCTAACCGAAGATTTTGATGTTGTGATGCGCACCTTCGGCTTAATTGTTTGTTGCTTTCATTCTTTTCCTTCTTCACTTTTATTGTACTTGTTGCAATAGAAGCATGCACATCATTTTTGTCTTGATCGATCTTCTTGGGAACCCATGCCATGTTCTTCTTTCTCAGCTCTTGTGCACTAAGATTTTGTAATTTCTTCCTTTGCCAATATGATAAGCCGAGTGAGCATGTCGGCCGTGATTTTGTTTCAACCAATGGCAACTCGTTTTGGGCCTTGTGCACCCTCAACCTCTTTTCTTCAGATTTGGCATTCTAATTTTTATCAATTGATTGATCCACTTCTTTGCCTTTTGTAGCCAATGTCAACACTTTAATTGGCTCTTTGTTATTTGAGATCAAATCTAAAGTAGCACACTTACGACCATCTCTTTTCACGTGGTAAACTTGCTTTGCCGCCTCTTTCTTCTTCCTTGAGCTCTGGACCGATTCGTTGTGATTGAAACGGTCTTTAACATGTGATTGTTCAAATGTTGATCTTCTCGGAGATGCATAATATTGGTGAGATGATCTAAAATAAGATGGAGAATGTGCCCTTGTATCATACCTGTCCCATGATGAATATGAATCTATATGAACATAGGGAGGCATCCACGGCATTGGCATTGGCGGCCAAAAATAAGGATATGAATATGTTGCATTAAAATTATCACTTTGCCAATATCGATCCTCATATTTGCGCCTTGGGGGTGATCTTGGTTTCTTTGCATGATTTGGTCGATAAGCATTCTTCTCTTCACTCTTCTTTTGATATTTATCCAATAGTTCAGCGAAGGTGATTTTTGTTCTCTTACACTTGCGCTTATTTCGACATTTGTTTTCTTATGGTTTGCTTTCATTGATCATTGGATTTGCTTGCTGCCCCCCAGTCCTTGGCGTCTCCATTGTAGCTTCGATGGAATTTTTGCCCTCAAGATTATGTTCATTATGCTTTTCAACAAATTCTTTACTTGAAAACTCGATCCCATCACCTGCAGTTTTTACCTTCTCTTTAAATGGATCGGTTTGAAGCAGCCGATGCAAAAACTTTCTGCCATCAGGACCAATCGGAATAGACTGGTCATCTCTTGGTGTCTCAACAAATTTCAATCGTCCTTTATCAATGGCAGATTTAACTATTTGACGAAACATATTGCAATCCTCAAAATTATGTTTGAACGAATGATGCAACCTACAATACATTCGTCCTTGAATTGATGGCTTGACATGGTGATCAAGAATTATTATGTAATTATTTTTCAGCAACAAATCAAATATTTGATCACACATGCTTGAATTGAAGGCAAACTTTTTATTTTCTAGCCGATCTTGCTGTGAGAACGGCTTTGGAGTTAAGCAAATGAATGGTTCAGATTTTGTATCACCCCATTCGGCTATGAATTTTATTTTGCATTCCCTTACTGATGTCATTGGATAAGAAACTATACTTGCATCGGTTTGCTCAGAAGATTTTAACCTTGGCTTTAAATTTCTGAAACTAAAATAGTTAGAACGTACATGTCTCAATTGAGACCAAGTGTAAGCCAAGTAAGAAATAAGCAAATCTACCCAATTAGATATGAACTTTAGATAAATCAATGGGGAAAGCCTTGGCTGCAATAATTTTTCGCTATCGGTCTTTCTGAATGGTGCAATGTGTTGACGGATATGCTTTGTGACAATCTAAGTGCTAACAAATAAATTACCCTTCTTCATTGGTCTCTCAATATTTCTTATGAAATTTTTTCTAACATATGCATCAACAACTAAGTCATGACCAAATCTTAAAACAGGTAAATTAATTGCTAGACATACCTCTTCAAATATGTTGGGAGAGCATGATGGTGGTGTGAATTGAAGAATATCTTGCTCCGCCTTCGGATAGCTCCCCAACGCCTTGTCATCATCTTTCTCTTGATTTCGTGCATCATTAGTTTGAAGATCTTCGTCCACCAAACTTTCTTCGGCTACTTGTTCTTGTTCTTGAAGCTCATCAATTTCTATGGCACGAAACTCATAGGGCAGGAAGTAGGTTCCATTAACTTCAGAAAAATCAAGTATGGTTGTCTTGTTATACTTCCCATGTCCTTTCTCAACAATGTTTGCCTCTTTGGATTTGATGGATTCGGAATATATACTACTTGATTCGGCTTTTTCAACTGAAGCACTTTTAGTTTCCGAATCATCATTCTTTTCACCAGTTATATCAATTGGCAAAACTTCTTTTCTTTGACCTAATTCCCTATCAATTCTCTCTTGGCGAAGTACTTGCACCATATCGTGCAAAGCTTTAACTCCCCTCTCAATCTCAGCCCGCTCTAGATTAGTTCGCCCCCAAATGCTTTTAGGATCTTTCGGCAATGAAGTGTTAGTGTTGCCGAAACTTTGCAATTGTGTAGGGGGTGTATAATATGCTGCGGTACTAGGTGGAGGTGTATGCACTCCTGTATAACCATATGTTCTTTCGCCAATTCTATCAATGCATGTAGTTTCATCTTCTTGCAAAACTCTAGCCTTTATTGCAGCATAATCAAGAAACAACCCATTTTCATATTGTTCAAGGCAAAGAGCACTAATTCTCTTGTTTTGTGCCAAGCTCTTTTTTAACGCAGCCACAAACCGCTTCTGGAAGGGATTGCTCCGCAATACTTTCAGATTCTTTCGGCAATGATTCGTGAGTGTTGCCGAAATTCTCGAATTGCGTATAGTATGCATTATATGCTACAGTATTTGATGACGGCACATGTGTTCCTGTAAAATTTTCACTTATTCGGATATGACCATGAAGATGCGGGGCCGAATATTAAACATCTACAGTTGCATACGGTGCTGAAAATTACTAACATGAGGTGTAGCATATGATGGTTGAGAGTAACTAGCCGAATAGCTAGTAGTAGCATGGCCAATTCTCCCATCCATCGGCAAGTTTGGATTCACATACTGCAAATTAGTTGCCGATGAATAAAAAGGTGAAACACTTTCTTCTATGCTATTGGAAATTTTAACATGAGGTGTTTCAAATTGATTAACCGAACCCATCATGTTGTTCATCGGCATATGGATTTGTGGGGTTGCCGATGCATGAGAGTTAGGATACATATGTTGTATGTTACTAGTATCATAAGAAGTTGAAACATGTAAATTACTTTGAATCGGCCTATGCACGTAACTAGATGCATTATTGAAAAAACTAGGGCTGGCTGATAGAGTATAATCATTGAATGATCTAGTAACATCATATGAATTATTTGCATCTATAGTAGGGAATTGGGTATTCATATTACCTTTGTAGATTGCAAACCCTAGATGACGATCTCTTCGTAGCAAGAACGGCTGGAGACCGTTCAAAGCTTCGTCCCCAGCGGAGTCGCCAAAAAGTGTGTTCACACATGAACACGTCACGTGTACCCTCAACGCCGGTGGTGATGCACCGCAGCTCACGTCGAAGGAGACCCGACCGACAACGCGATATGCAAGACAGTCGGCGGGGGCTTTTGTAGACCCGAAACCCCACACGCCCGGGAGGGACCCCGTCAGGGCGCGCGGCGGCTATGGGCTGCCCTAGGTCGGCCTGACCGTCCCTAGGGCCTCGAGGTTCGCCGCCCTACGATGAAGAAGAACAAACGAAGAACGAGGAAGAAGAAGAACAAGGGAGGAGGAAAAGTAAAGGTAAAAGATGTAGATGTGTTTGTTCGATTGTGTGTTGTTGTTCAATCGGCCGTCACCTTTTATCTATATAAGAGGCGGATGGACTTCCCATACAAGAAAAGGACTTGCCTTGCCGTCCAAATCATCAAAATCTAACCAAACTCGGACTTCTCACGACCTCCGGTCCGGATGTCCGGCTCTAGGCCCGGATGATCCGACCTAGCCTAGTTTTCTGATAGCAGCTCACTATTTTGGCTCTAGAATCCACATACGACCTCGGATTTGGACGTTTTTGTATCAAAATCAACTGCCTCGACAAGACGCACAACTTTCATGTTGAACACTTTTCGATCCGAGGCCATATAAATGGTGTTTCGGGCCGTTTTCTAAAGTCTGTAGTAGAAAAAGCTGTCCGGACGTCCGGACTTCTACCCGGATTGTCCGGCCTCCACCCGGATCATCCGGGACTGGACCCAGATCATCCGGCTTCATCATAAACCTTTTGTTGTTTTCGGTGCTTCAATTTCCCGGATGATCCGGGCCCCGGCCCGGATGATTCGGCCAAACACTGCTGCAGCGCACGATTTTGTCTGTAACTTTTGCATACGACCTCGGATGGGGACGATTTTTATATCAAAATCATCCGTTTCGACGATACGAAGAACTTTGCAGTTATAAATTTTTCCATCAGAGGCCATCTTGGTTAGATTTCATGCCATTTTCTAATCTGGTGTCAATACGAACATCTCTAAGATTGTCATAACTTTTGCATCCGATCTCCGTTTTAGACCATCAATATATTTATTCTCATCGGCTTGAAGAGAGTCATCCAATGGTGACATGAAATCATAAATTTGACATCATCTCATTATAGCCTCAAGTTACTCTTTGTGATCATGCCATTTTTGAGCGTCAACAGTATCCCTCAAAAAAAAGTTACCACAGAAATTGTATGGTTTCTCATCTCTAAAAGTACTTGCAAAGCACATTGATAACTACCCGTAAAAAAAAGCACATTGATAACTTACATTTCAGACGGTCCAGTCATCTCCGAGATTTCAACAAACTTGAGTCTACAAATATTTTAGGACTGGTGAGGTCAGGAACCGAGAAATCTTTCGAGGTTCCTACCTCAGCACACTCTCCACTAAGACCGTCCGACATCACTGCTAGGCGATCAACGCTCTTGAATCAAATCAATACAAGAATGCACAAAATTTACAGGTTAAGGACCTCCACTGCTTTACATGAAGATTTTTTCTTCAACTTTTACATAAATAATTGCTATGATCAATCCCACTATGACGTCAGTGAAGTCAAACGTACGCTTTCACTATTCACATCACACATACCTTAAGCAAAACTATCAGTGCTGACAGAAAGGTTGGCTTACGAGGAACCTGCAACAAAAAACTCAACATTTAGAATAAGAGATAGGGAAGATAAACCGACGTACAATTCATTTAAGTCGATTATCAAAGGGTGTATTCACGACTTACAATGCATAATCAAGGAGCTATGTGATAATGCTTCAGGTGGTTCTTCAGTTATTTAATTAGCTTGCTTTAGTAGCAGAGAACATTATATAGAATCCATTTCTGACAAATGTAAAATTAACCAGCCCACATGCACTACAAAGATCTTCAAGCTCCAGCTCTGATAAGAAGGTATTATTGCCTGTGATTTGATCAATGTACTGCAAGATTGTTCAAAGAGATAAGTTTATGGCGGAACAGAGTTGAGCAAAGTGAATCTGTAAATAGCAGTATCAGATTCTCTGAAGCTTAATCTCCCTTCTACCAATATGGAGGTGTCAAGCTATTAAGCGATCAATTCTAAATACCTACCGTGGTTCGTAGTTGTGAAAATAATAAGCAGTAATGGCCATATAAAGAGAACTATTTGTGGGTTACTAGGGAGTCGGGAACTCAGGATTACCGGGCGTCCAATCCTCAGTAATGGGATTACTGGTGGAAGAACATCTGCTATGAAAGTAGAACCAACAAAAACACCCCCAGGGCGAAGGACTCGACTGATTTCTGCAACCTACAAAAATGCCAAAATATTTTAGATTTTTTATCCTTTTGGCCTAAGTAGAGTGGTAGCAAATAGCATATTACTGCAAAGTTATGGATACATAAATTATGGCTAAAGAAGCTTGTTGATGCAAACTTACTTACATATACACAACAACGTAAGCTAATTTTTTTTAGGAAAGTGAAACATTCTTCTTCATTAAGTTCATGAGGCAAAGCTTAATATACTTTTCCAGAAAGCACCTGAAAAAGATTTCTTGCATCTTGCTTCTTACTTATATCGATTCCCTGTGTGTGTGATAGCGGACATGTGCATATCCCCATCGTGATCATAGTGCTATGCCCGTTTCCAATGATCTTTATAACTGAAGCACAGAAACTAGCATATATTCATGTGTGTTTTGATTCCAGAGTAGAATGTGGAGCAACCAAAATGGTATGGCACTATAAAAAATACATAATCAAGGAACAACTGAGGCACAAAAGCACGTTGACTTCTTTGAATATTAAGAGACACTTAAGGAGGAAGAGTATTTTGCAGAAATAAATTTGAATATCCAGTAGGACCCTTACAGCACAAGCTGGGGATGGCCAACAATGAATTGCAGCACCTGCATGCAGAGCATCAATTGAGCCACTCACAAGAGGAAGCCTAGATATATCAGCTCTCACCAATACTAAGCGTCTGAAACAATAGGAAAAAAAATATTGGAGTGCTCATTCAACATTAGAAAAAACAATCACAGGAAGAAGCTATAAAGGAGATGAATGACAGCTCAGGCCATTAATCGTGTGCATCAAAGCAGTTACAGAAAGAAAGAAAACTTGAGCATCAGGAGAACTGTAAACCATACTCGTCTGAAATGTTTTCCTGCTTGATGAATTCCTTGCATTGCTTCAACATATTCTCTGAGAAATCTAGTGCCACAACAAGGCAATATAGTTCGCTTTTAACAAATAATCTTGAAAATAACCCACTTCCACAGCTTGCATCAATTATAATCCCTCCACTTTTTGGCTTCAAATAATCCTTAGCCATCTCAAACTGTAGTTGTATTGTAATGTTTTTAGAAAGTTGAGTAAATATAATTGCAGGCACAAATGATACATAATGCTTAAATATGTGCATAAGCAAATAGGATCTGACTAGCTAATTACTAATAAACTAGTCCGCAACTTGTTGTAAGGGTCTATGACCATATTTCTCACAATATTTATTTGGTTGGAGCTTGCTAACCTGTAACCACACAAGAGTATATAGTAACAGATTGCTCTGTAGGTACCAATTTTCTCTCTCATTAGAGTAAGAAAAGGAGCCAGTTAGATAATTTATACAGTATATAATGATGATTGTGATTGATTATTTCATCAAATGATAGTCGAGCGACGTGACCTCTTTCTCTAAGCCTGGGAAACCACCCCATATGAAATTTTGGCGCCATCCTCTCTCATAAAGAAATGATACCAGTTGGGTCCTGTTCAAACAATCATTCGTAAGGAATAGCCTGAATAACACTAATTAACAAATACACTACAGTAATCTTCGTCCCAGCTTCCCAGCATTACTAACAATTGCGCACATTTCATCACACACCGTCTGGCTAGTCCAACATGTTCAAGGTTTCATGGTCACCGAGTTATCTTGCAGTGCATGTTAAACAGTCCTAAATTCTAGGACATGCTTTCTGAGGTTAATTGGTCTATAATCGTTAATTCGTTGTTACTCTGAAAGAACTGAATCAGAATGATTAACTACATTATGCCCATGGCATAATTCAAAAGATGGCCATATCTGCCAGCCTCTTTTTTTATTTAAGCAATGTTTTCCCAGCAACGTGCCAGCCTTTTATAATGCCCTATGTCCTGGCGAGTTTCTGTAGTGGGTTTCCCGGCGATGCGTTTGAACTCGCTCGCCCCATTCCCGCCTCCTTAAGACTCTGGATCTGGACTTTGTATTTCCGTTATTCAGTTAATGGAAAGGGGTTATGCCCGGTTAAAAAAAATGCCCCGTGTCCATCTACCATCATGAACTTGCCTAATTTTAAAATAATAACACATTTTACCTGAAAAGCTCAGTTGCAGCAGGCATGGTCTCGGAGTACTCAGTAGAACCAACTGCCACAGTCAGATCCCAGTAATCATCCTTAGAGTACAATTTCTTGCAGGTAGAACATTCAAGGCTAGAATCGGATTTGGATGGCCTGAAAAGGAACCGACGAACAATCGCTCAGTACTAGTCAGTAGCACCCTGGAATACTGCTAGCACGCAAATGGAAAGACCACTTACGCTGACTGATGATCTATCGAGCTTACGAGCGGGTAATAGCAGATTGGGCAGGCGAGTTTGCTCAGCTCCGCCTCCACCAAAGATTCCTGCACAAGGAACTAAGAAAGAAAGGCCGGCCTGCAACTTGCTCGATGGAATGCGCCAACGGGGCGAATACTCACCGCAGCGGCCTCGTCGGAGTCGGGCGCCCCGGTGGTGGAGGCGCTAGCATGTAGGGCAGAGCGCGGGAGCATCTTCCCGGAAGCGGAGGCGGTGACTCCTGATGCGCCTCGTGCAGGCGCCGCGAGGCAGGGGACAAGACGACGGCGCCTGCCAAAGCCGCGCGGCGCAACGACTGCGGCAGCGGAGATGGCTGCGCTTCGGACTGCCGCCATGGTGGAGTCCAGACGCGGATGCGTGGGAGAGGAGGAGGTAAAAAATGAAATGAAATTGGAAACAGCAGGAGGAGCGTGCGGGTGCCGTGCTCTCACGTAGGGAACTGTGCGTTCTGAGTGTGTGTACGTGATTCGTAAGCATATCGAGTGAATCTGGGCAGTTGGCCGGGTGGGCGCCCAGTGACCACCGGAAGAGGCAACCAATTTTTAAAGGAAAAAGTCCAAAAATAAACCCTGGACTGGTACACGTTAGCTAAATTGAACCCCAACTCACAATCCCCGAAATTGGCACCCTGAACTCACTGATCCAGGTCTAAAATGAACCCTGACAGCCTTTCCCAAACAGGGATTGCTGACGTGACAAAGCCGCAGCCGGGATTGCTCTTCTTTTTTTCGAGACAGAGGGAGATGGCCGGTTCGGTGCGTAGAAGGTGGCCCGGCCCACTACGACAGCCCATCCAACGAAGCAATCGAGGAGGCGCCCCCCCTCTATTCTTCTTTACTCCCGCAACGGCAATGGCGGCAGGCGGGTGATCGACGGCAGCGGCAACGATCTAGCCGGCGCGCGACGGGCTAAGGTATGTCCCCGACGTCATCCTCCTCTAGGCACCGATTTTTTGACCCTTGTGCACAACATTAGGGTTAGGGTTTTAGGCGCGGGATTTGCAGTATTTTTGTGGAGGGAAAGTAAGGATTTTGATACTATTAGGGTTTGTTTTTTGCGTTCAAATTGTTCATAGTAGTATGGGCAAGTGATATTGCTCTGTTTATTTCAGTTTCATCATGGATCCTACGGAGATACTCAATGTGAGATTCCATTTTGGTGGCAAGTTCATCGACAATGGTCCTAATTTGCAATATGTGCGTGTGTCGGGGGGGGGGGATGAGATGTCAGAGATTGGGAGGGATAAGTTGTCACTGCAGGAGGTCAAGGGGTTTTTGAAAGATCATATGTAGTTGAAGGAATCAATGAAATTTTATTTTCAGATACCTGGTAAATCAATGGCAGATGGCTTGATGTTTCTGAATGACGACAATAAATGTGTGCAGATGGGAGAGTACACTAATGTGGGAGGAGTAGCAGACATATATGTTGAGTACCATGGAGAGAAGGACAATGAGCATAGCAGCAGTGGGAGTGATTTTGAAAATGATAAGATAATGGAGCTAACTGATGATGATGAACCTGTCATTGTTGATACGTCTCCAACGTATCTATAATTTTTGCTTGTTCTATGCTGTTATATTATCATTCTAGGATATTTTATATTCATTTTGTAGCAACTTTATATCATTTTTGGGGACTAACCTATTGACATAGTGCCCAGTGACAGTTGTTGTTTCTTGCTTGTTTTTTACTTCGCAGAATATCAGTACCAAACGGAGTCCAAACGCAGCGAAACTTTTGGGGATTTTTTCTGGACCAGAAGACACGTTGTGGGCCAAGAAAGTACCAGAGAGGAGGCCCGTGGTGAGCACAACCCACCAGGGCGCGCCCAGGGGTTGTGCCCCCCACGAAGCCCCCTGCACCGCCTCTTTGCCCTATAAATTCGCAAGTATTCCAGAACCCTAGGAGAGTCGACGAAACACAATTCCAGCCGTCGCAAATTCCAGAACCACGAGATCCAATCTAACACCATCACGGAGGGGTTCATCATCCTCATTGGTGCCTCTTCGATGATGCATGAGTAGTCCACCATAGACCTAAGGGTCCGTAGGCAGTAGCTAGATGGCTTCCTCTCACTCTTTTGATTCTCAATACAATGGTCTCTTGGAGATCTATTTGATGTAACACTTTTTGCGGTGTGTTTGTTGTGATCCGATGAACTTTGAGTTTATGATCAGATCTATATCCATGAATATTATTTGAATCTTCTTTGATCTCTTATATGCATGATTATTTATAGTCTTGTATTTCTTCTTCGAATCTTCGGTTTGGTTAGGCCAACTAGATCGATTTTTCTTGCCATGGGAAGAGGTGCTTTTTGATGGGTTCGATTTTGCGGTGTTCTTTCCCAGTGACGGAAGGGGCAGCAAGACACTCATGTATCGTTGCTATTAAGGATAACAAGATGGGGCCTGTTCCTACATGAATAGATCTCGTCTACATCATGTCATCGTTCTTATTGCATTACTCCATTTCTCCATGATCTCAATACACTACATGCATGCTGGATAGCGGTCGATGTATGGAGTAATAGTAGTAGATGCAGGCAAGAGTCGGTCTAGTAATCTTGGATGTGATGCCTATATATTGATCATTGCCTTGGATATCGTCATAATTATTCAATCTTCTATCGATTTCCCAACAGTAATTTGTTTACCCACCGTGTGATATTTCTCGAGAGAAGCCACTAGTGAAACCTACGGCCCCCGGGTCTATTCTTTATCATATTTTCCTTGAGATCTATTTTTATTCGCTTTTATTTTTAGATCTATTATTCTAAAAACCCAAAAATACCTTGCTGCACTTTTTTACTACTTATTTTCTTTCGCGCTTTATCGAGAGCTATTTGACCAATCTACCACAAATTTATCTATCTTTTTACCGTGGAGGGATTGACAACCCCTCTTACGCGTCGGGTTGCAAGTATTTGTTCTTTGTGTGCAGCTACCGTTTGCATAGTGTTGCTTGGTTCTCCTACTAGATTGATACCTTGGTTTCACAACTGAGGGAAATACCTACCGTAGTTGTACTGCATCATCCTTTCCTCTTTGGGGAAATACCGACGCAGTTTTAAGCAACACCAATTGTCATCAGCGTAGAACCAGGTGGAGGTTCAGATGATGAGGTTGAATTTGTGGAGCATGTTATGGTTCCTGATGGCAGTGGTGTGATTACTCGAGTAATTAGCTGTCCAGTTAAGCAAGTTCATGGAAGAAGAAGGCAAGTACCAGCAAAGCAAGTGTCAGCAGGCTCTCAGCTTCCAATTTCTCAGGTGTTTAATCCAAGTCAAGCACTAGATGCCGCAACAGGAAATGGTCCAAGTGAAGCACCAAATGTTGCAGTAGGACATGGTCCAAGTCAAGCACCAGATGCAAATCGGTTAGTGGATCTGAATCGGACCCTGAATATGAGCCACACAGTGAGGATTGTGGGGGAACTTCAGAAGTTGTGGAGCTAAAAAGGCATGCTAGGAAATTAAGAAGAAGATGAGACATACCAAGCGTTGAATTCACAAAGATTCCATAGCTCCAGTTCTAGTTGAGCTGATTACAAATATGGAGGAACAACTAGAAGCAGAGGAGAAGGACTGGGGCTATGATTCATCTGATGAGGATTACTCATATGATGAATATTCTGATGGGCATGTAGCAAGGAGGAAGAGCCAGTTTCCTACAATAATGACACAAAGATTACACACTTCAGCTTGATATGGTGTTCAGAAGCAAGAACCAGTTGGTGAAAGCACTAAAGAGATATGGCATTGTCACCAAAAGAAGCATTCAATTTCTTAAATCCGAGTCGATATAGTTAGTGTAAGCGCATATTTATCCCTTAGTAGTTTTGGTGATTGATGACAATGCTTTTGCGGACTAATCTTGTGCATGAGAATTTCAGATATATCATGCCTAAGCACAAGACGTTTTGGTGCCCCTCGAAGATCATTGAAGACGGCGTTTCTCTACGTTTCTTTTCGGTGGATTTGAGTCGTAGGAAAGCCATACTATTAAGAGGGGGTCCGCGTTGGAAAGGTTTGGATGGAATCATCACGTACACGTCTGTTCCTTTTTTTGCACCACCTTTCCTTTGGCTCTTTCGATCATCCTCCGTCTCTCCGTATTTCTGCAAAATGAAGGATTCCTAGTGTTGCTGAACTGGGGCATGCGGTAGTACTGCTCCTCAGAGCGGTAGTACCGCAGGCCCCTGCGGTGGTACTAGCCACGGGCGCGGTAGTACCATGGGTGCCCACGGTAGTACCGCTTCTTGGATGCGGTAGTACCGTGGCCTCAGGCCTGCACAACAGCACGAGCGGAAGTAGGGCGGATGTAATTTTTTACATCCGCGCCCTACGCGGTAGTACCTCTCCAGGCTTTCGGTAGTACCGTGTCGAATTTTTGCATGGATCGTAACTCAGCAGAAGTTGCTACGGATGTATTTTTATATGTCCATGCCTTCCCAGCCTAGACCAGTCTTGCCCTGCGGTAGTACCGCAGGGGGGCGGTAGTACCGCGCCAGCGGTTCTACCGCTCTCTGCCTTAGCGCTTCAGGACTAGTTTTAGCCCCTGTCATGCCAGCGGTAGTACCGCAGTGCTTCGCGGTAGTACCGTTGGCCCTTGCGGTAGTACTGCTTGTCGCAGGCTGAGTTGGTGGATAACAGTTGGATTTGTTCTTTCACTATAAAAGGGGAGTCTTCTTCTCCGAGTTGACTACCTCTTCCACCCCTATGAGAAGGCCCCGATCTACATTTCCACCAAGAGAAATTTGATTCCCCCACTAATCCCTTGCGGATCTTGTTACTCTTGGGTGTTTGAGCACCCTAGACGGTTGAGGTCACCGCGGAGCCATATTCCAATGTGGTGAAGCTTTATGGTGTCGTTGGGAGCCTCCAATTAAGTTGTGGAGATTGCCCCAACCTTGTTTGTAAAGGTCCGGTCGCCGCCTTCAAGGGCACCAATAGTGGAACCACGACATCTCGCATTGTGTGAGGGCGTGAGGAGAATACGGTGGCCCTAGCTAGTGGCTTCTTGGGGAGCATTGTGCCTCCACACTGCTCCAATGGAGACGTACTTCCTCTCAAAGGGAAGGAACTTCGGTAACACATCCTCATCTTCACCGGCTCCACTCTTGGTTATCTCGTCCCTTTACTCATGCAAGCTTATCTTGTGTTGCATCCCTTGCTTGCTTGTGTACTTATTGTTGTTGCATCATATAGGTTGCTCACCTAGTTGCATATCTAGACAACCTACTTTGATGCAAAGTTTAAATTGGTAAAGAAAAGCTAAAAATTGTTAGTTGCCTATTCACCCCCCCGTCTAGTCAACTATATCGATCCTTTAAATTGGTATCAAAGCCTCGTATATTTATTAAGGACTTTGCCGTCCGAAGAGTATGGTTGACACCGTAGACGGTGATGAGGAGCACCCCGGTGTGACTCTATCCTCGTCTACGGCCGATGGGGGAACCCCGATCTCACGTGAGGAGTTCAATGTGGCTTTGGACACATTTAAAACCTCCATGACAGCCGAGGTCAAAGGCATGCTCAAGAACTTTCTTGATGGTCTCAAGTTACCCACCGCACCGTTGGAAGTGGTCGATCCCACTAACAAGGTGACGGATGCTAACTCCGACAAGGGGAAGCTTCTAGTGATAAAGTTCCTTTGTCTAGTGGTAAAAGTGGAAACGACATCTTTGCCCATGTTGAACCTCCTCTCACTTATGGAGGAACGGTTCCCTCCACTCACTTAAATCATGCGGGTCCTCCTCCTAAGATTGTGAAAAATGAGGATTTTGACTCTTGGGTCTATCGCTTTAAACGTCATTTAAATCATGTCAATACTAATCTTTGGAGAATCATTGAGCAAGGTTTCTATCTGCATGACCCAAGCAACTTCACCTCGAGAGAAGCCGCGGATCATCAATTCAACGAGAATGCTCTCTTCATCATCCAAGATGCTATTCCATCCGAAGATCTTGCACATCTCCGACCTTTCACCATGGCCAAGGAAGCATGGCACCATGTTGTCTTCCTTTACACGGGAAGCGCAAGCATTCAATGCTCCAACTATGAAGTGGCACTGGTGCGCGTCGGTCCTAAACAAATGGTTTAAAACCCCTTTCCGCGACGGCATTTGGAACCGTCGCCAAGTGAGTGTGGGCGATAGGGGGGTCCTTCCCACACGACCCAGAAACCGTCAGGGATAGGGCCCCTACAGTACTCCTACTCATTTCTGCTCGCATTGCCATCGCAGTCGGTATTCTGTGGTGCTACATTTATGATGCACGACCCATCACAAACGGTTCACTATTATAGAACGTGTATGATGTGCGGCCCATCACAAACGGTTCACCGTTAAGAAGATTAGATAATCGTCATACAAGTGTCGGACGGGATTATGAAATGTCGGACCGTCATAACATCGTCGTACACGACAACTATCGCACACGCTATTCTGTGGTGCAACGTTTACGATGCATACTTCATCAGAAACAGTTCATGGTTGTGAATCGTGTAAGATAAGGCAACTAGCACAAACGTTTAGTTTGCCCACACCGTTTGTGATATTGTCTGACATCGCACACGCTTTGCAAACGGCAACTGTGTGCACACTTGCACACGTTTCCTCTCTGTGAACCATCTCCGATTATTGTGCATATCGCAAACATTTGTGTTTTATCAACCGTGTGTGCCATAACAACCTGGAGAGCGTAATTTCACCGTAATTTAATTGCTGCTTTTCCAAATTGTACTGGATTTGGATTTGAATTCGAATGTATGCTACAACTTTATTCATATCCATCAGGTTCAAACAACCAATGCATTATTCGATTTATAGGTACATATGTTCAAGAATTATATAAGAACCAAATAAAGAATGATGAACCATAGTTGTATACTTGTACTATTAAAGACGGTAAAGAAAGAGGCGAAATATATTCTGGTTGCTGAACAAGGTGAAGCGGAATGCCCATATTGTGCCCTCCTCCATGCAGAAGGCACACAAGACTCTAGTCCAACCCCTTGTGATGGCCGACCGCCCATCCTTCACGATCTTCATGAAAACATCTAGATAATCATCGTGTTCCGGTAGAAATACTTTAACCTTTGCATGCCCACCAATCATGTAGTTTGAGAGGTAATCTTGAGTAAACTGCTTTGGCAACCACCACAAAGGAAAAATATTCAGACATTGTCATCTAACACAACCCATTATGGGCAGTAAAAAGAAGGCTGCGGAGTTCTTACTTACCATCCTACAGTTCGATGTTCTCTTGGATAAAGTGTAAACAAATAGTTTAATTGCCATCTTTGGACCCATTTTACTAACATCTTTATCAGCTTCCTCACTTGATGTTGGTTCATCGATATCTCATTGCCCCATACGCAGAAAGGGTCGAAACGCGAATCTTTACCAATGACATATGTACCTAAAAGCACCAAGTTAATATTAGAAGCTAAACAGCAATTACACAATGATGTAGTACAACACTCTTTTATATTATGTCTATATACATCTGTATGCGGTAGTCTATTTGAAATCTCTAAAAAGACAAATATTTAGGAACGGAGGGAGTATCTTATAACATCCAATATACTCACATATTAGATGAATTAACATCTTATATTATGGGTCGGAAGGAGTTTAGTTCATTCTTACAAATTATCTGTTGCTGTATCCACGTGTTACAGTTAGTTTGAGCTAGTTCGGGCTCAAATGGCCCTAAAGTATATCTAAACAAGAGGGCTAGTTTGAGCTAGTTGCATCTATAACCCACCCAAAAAAACTAGTATCCAACCCAAGAGGTGCTAATTGGAGCTAGTTCTCCTGGTGCATTTATTGTCAATCTAACCATGCCATCCAAACAACTCTTTGTATGGAGTTAGTTCAGGGTTAGTAATGAGCTAGAAACTAACTCTAATCTCTAGCTAAGTTGAGTATCCAAACAGGGCTGTGTTGTTGCTGTTGCTGCTACTGCTCTTCTACGTATATCTAGACATCATTAGAACATTAATGTAACACTCTTCCTTGTTGCTATGTAGCATAGGATTGCATATTTAGACATTAAGTACAGTGCATGTTGCTATTTAGCCTCAGATATATTACATATGGCCCTAGTTAACCTAAGGAAAAATGGGTTGCAAATATATTCAGTTAAAAGTCCGATTCACCGATTAGTCCCTTATCAGCCGCTGGCCTATATGGTACCAGCTATCAATATCCTGAACAGTGAGCAGATATAAGTCATGGGATGAAACTAACCTCGATGGAAAAAAGCAGTCGTTCCCAAAATTGTCCTGTGTAGGTACATCAAGAAGCATGTTAAGCACAACAGGCTAAACATCAACCAAAATTACACATGGCAGACAAAATAATCTCCAAAAGATAGCTTCAGTGTGCAGGTTTAAGCATGCTAGTAAAGCAAAACAAGTGGAAAGGTGTGCTAACTGCAACAAGCCAAACATTTAACAACAAGCAAACATGGTCATTCAAACTGGTATTGTGTCGGTCTAAGTACACTGGTTATGGTTAAATAAAAATGGAAAGGCGTGTTAACTACAAGATGCAGCAACCAAATGTAGTCATTCACAGTGGTATTGTTGAAACTGGTACTGATGAAATTGAACTGCACAGTTCATACTTGCACATATAGAACATCATGTTGTGAATAACTGGAATAAACAAGGCATACTACAAACAACCAAAGATAGCATTTGAAACTGAACATATGCTAACTACAAACAACCGGACAATCAAAAAACTTTAAAAGAGGCATACGCTAGCTATAACAGGCTTAACAGCAAGCAAATATATGCATTCCTATCGGTATGTTTAAAACTGGATTGCTGAAATGTACTGCACAGTAAATAATTGCACATATAGAGCATCACATTGTGAACAACTGAAATAAACAAGGCATACTGCAAAAAACCAGATATAGCAATTAAAACTGGACATATTCTCACTACACTACAAAAGGGACTCGACAAAACAAATCATGGGTTTCCCCCTATGAAGAGGCACGACAAAACAAATCATGGGTTTCCTCACTTGTCACGGATGGGCCCATTCCCGTGGGAAGAGCACGGACCCTGGATGCGCACCATGTTGTCGCAGATGGGCTCCTTCCCCTTGGAAGAGCACGGCTGTAGGGTGCCCTCCCTGATGTCGCAGACACGCGCTTTCCCCTTGGAAGAGCAGACGGGCTCTTCCCCTTGGAAGAGCCGGAGATGGTGCCCTCCTCGTGGTCGCCGTCGATGAGGTCTGACTTGGAAGCTGTGGATCCCAAGCCAGCGTCGCAGAACGTGTCCTTCAGAAATGACAAAAGAGGCTCGATGGCGAAGTAGAATGGCAAATTGTTGACAGCGAGCCACTGGAGATCAGCGGCGGGGCCATGGATGAGATCAACGGCGGTTGAACCCGAGTGGTTAGGGGTGGGCCACTTAACCTGTGACACAGCCCGCCTCAGGGCGTCGCTGTCGATGACCTCGATGTCGTAGCCGGCGGACGAGACATGCCCGCATACTCTAGCCCGCTGCTTGAGTGCCTGCTGCCAGTAATGATCATCAGCTTCCTCGGCGACGTCGGGCGAAGAGACGGCTATACACCTCTTTTGGGCCAGTCGCTCCTCGAGCTCCACGGGAAGCGTAGCTGGGCTTAGGTTGCGACGCTCTGGAGTGGGGTGGGGATGGGGATGGGGATCTGTGGGAAAGGGGGTGTTTGGCAGGTGTCATCTAATAAACTCAGGGCGGCCTGGGTATGGAGATCAGTGGGTAAGCTGCACGGGCAAACCGGCAGATGTTGACAATGGAGGGCTTGCGGCGGCGGCAGCGGGGGGGGGACTTTGCTAGGGTTTCGAGGGAGGGAGGGTGTGTGTGTGCGCGCGCACGCCCGAGGAGGTTTTGGTGTGTGTTTGTGTGTGTGTGTGCAGGGGGCGCGGGGTGTTTGAGGAAATGATGCGGGTACTGAAAATTTTACTACGCGGGAGTCAAAGGCGGGAGTGAAATGTCGGGCTATTGAAAATTTTGATGATAGTGCATCGCACACGGTCCGGAGATAACAACGTGTGTTATGAAACAGAAAAACCCTCTAGGCGGGCAGATACTTTCTAGGGATGCAGGCGGGATTGGGAACAAGAAACATCGCACACGGTCCAGAGATAACAACCGTGTGTTATGAAACAGAAAACTCCTCAAGGTGGGCAGATATTTTTGAGAGGGGGAGCCTCGTGGAGCCCAATGTACTATGCGGATGTGTGCGTGACAGGTGCACCGGCGTAGCACACGGTTAGTTTGAGTGAACCGTGTCTGTTGCGTCATCCGACTTGTCTAACGTTCATAAATTTGGCGAAAAATGATGCGGGAGAGGGTCAGAACACGAACACACTTGCATGTGGACCAAATTTATGTATCAAAAGGGTGGTTTGATTTTCAAATACCAAATGCAACTTCGATGTGGCACCTCTCTCGCAAAGCGCACGGTATTGCTTGCCCCCACCTCCCCCTCGTGTCGGCACGAAGGGAATCCTAAGCTATGAATGCATGCCCCCCCCCCCTCAACCGAGGTTCACCTATCAAAGTGTGAAGTAGCTAGCAGCCCCCCTCCTCCCTCGTGTCGGCACGAAGGGAATCCTAAGCTATGAATGCATGCCCGCCCAACCGAGGTTCACCGTAGCAAAGTGCGAAGTAGCTAGCAGCCCCCCTCCCTCGTGTCGGCACGAAGGGAATTCTAAGCTATGAATGCATGCCCCCCCAACCGAGGTTCACCTAGAAAAGTGTGAAGTAGAGCTAGCAGCCCCCCTCCCTCATGTTGGCACGAAGGGATTCCTAAGCTATGAATGCATGCCCCCCAACCGAGGTTCACCTAGCAAAGTGCGAAGTAGCTAGCAGCCCCTCCCTCGTGTCGGCACGAAGGGAATCCTAAGCTATGAGCATGCCCCTCCTCCCCCCCGAACCGAGGTTCACCTAGCAAAGTGCGAAGTAGCTAGCAGCCCCCCACCCCCCTCGTGTCGCCACGAAGGGAATCCTCATTAAGCTATGAGCATGCCCCCCCAACCGAGGTTCACCTAGCAAAGTGCGATGTAGAACCCCCCCCCCCCGACACACACACACACACTTTCAGTCGGCGGGCCAGAGAGGCATATATCTCACCAAGATGGATCGTAAAACGGACCAAGAATAACCCACCTTGGTCGTACAACCTCTCTCTTGTTGTTGGTCAAAGTGATGACCGTCCATGCGACCCTGGAGATGGGCTAGATCGCCAATAATCACGCAAGTAGCTAGTCCCCTAAGACAACCACTGCATGCGTGTGGCCCAAACATATGTACGGAGAGGTGTGTTTTTGAGTAACAATGGAACAACTTTGATGTGGCATCGTGATTTCGAACTAGAAATCCCCACACCGAGTGAGGGTTAGGTTGACGATGCATATGTATGTTACACCACACTTCAAGCCAACGACGGGGATTCATATATGCATGCATGCGTGCATAGTATATGCGCTCAAACTTAATTAGGTCTGAATCTCACCATGACCTATACTACGATAACACGAACCAAATGAAGAATCCGCCATGGTAACCTATCTTGTTGTTGGTCAAGGTGATCATGGATGTCCACGCGGGCCCACGAATATATAGGCTTGTCGCCGATAACCACGCGAGGGAGTGTATGGTTCGAAGGAAACCACTACATGTATATGTATGGAGGTGATGCGTGCATGCATGTTTGAATACACAACATTGATCTGGCGCGTGTGTCAAAAATCGTACACTAGCTCCCCACATAGAGCGAGATCAGTTCATGATGGTGTCGTTGTACTAGCCACTTTGACTCGATGGGCGGGATTCATGCGTACACATGCATGTGTGTGTTCTCAAAGTGTATCATGCATGTCATACCAGAGCAAAAATAATAATCCCCTCCTAAGTCAAATTAACCTCCCTTGTTGTCAGGCAAAAAGAAGTGATGGACCAAGCGGGCCCATAGATGGAAAGCATCGATATCGCTGATAACCGCTTAAGTGGGTGCGAGAGGACAACCACCACCGCTTTGCATGTGGGCCAAACATATATATGTTGAATACCCAAAATGCATAACTTTGATGTGCCACATGCCTCAAAAACCGTAAACCATGCACCCACACAAAGCGAGGTTCATATCAAGCGTACTACATATGATGGTCCCCTTCCCCCCTCTTCACTGCATACTATATGCTCCTGCTGTAATATATGTTAACCCAAAAGAATCCTCATCTATGGTGAAATTAATTAACCTCTCCCAATGTAGGTCAAAGTGACGCATGCATGCATGCATCGACGATGGCCTCGTGGGCCCACAGATGGAAGCGTCACACGTGAGTGTCCTAGATAGGACATATATATATATATATATATGCATGTGGCCCAAAAAGGTGTTGTGTGATGTTTGAATAACCAATTTCACAATTTTGATGTGGCACATGTCTCAGTAACCAAAAAGTCCCGACACCGAGTGAGGTGTACTTGTTCACGGACGCATACATATAGTATATATGCTAGTCCCCTCCCACCTCTTCGACGCGTACTATATACCACCATAACACAAACAAACAAAATTCTACCTTGCTGGTCAAATTAACCTCACTGTCGGCTGTTCGTCAAAGTGATGAACGACAGCCTCGCGAGCCCACAGAAAGCGTCACACGCGAGTATCGAGTGTTGTGTAGGACAACCATCGACTGCATGTGGCAAAACATTTATTTATGAAAGGGTTGTGTAATGTTTTAAATAACGATTTCACGACACTGATGTGGCACCAGCCTGCCTAACAAAACGGCCAACCCACATGGTGGCTCACAACTCATAGTGTACTGCGAGCCACCCGCCACCCCCAGACGCACACCCCCACACACACCGCGAATCCACTGTAACTGCGATGCATGTTAAATTAATTATCCCGCGGTGAACATACATGTTACCAGAGTAGGGACGTTTTAATTTCAAAAAAACTCACAGAGATCATTAAGACGTTTTAGTACATTGATTGATTGATTTTCTATGGGTATAATGTGCAAAAATCAAATTTGAGCTACATGCACACGTGACAGTGCACCTAAATGGATTGCAAAAACACATGTGTCTCACTGGGTGCATGTTTACTCCTCGTGCAACAAATTTCAAACATTGAAAATCTTGATTTTTAAATTCTAGTACATCCAAAACTTATTTGAAGTTCATGAAACTTAACGTGTTGTCATATGGACACCAATACAAAGTGGCATTGTACTTTTTTCGTCAAATTTGAGAACAGTTTTGATGTAATCTTTATCTAATTACAGACGAGAGATTATTAATAATTGGGAACCGATATCCCAAACAGATTATTTATTCGAACCGTGAGCGTTAGACCAACAATGGATATGTGCCATGCTTCGGTTAAGCAATAAAGCGGCAAAATTAATCATCCAAATAGAAAAACAATATACATGCCACCGCGCGACCCGTGTGGCGTGCGAGCAGGCGTGAGTTGACGGGACGCATGCGAGCAGTCCGCCGCGCAGGCAGACGAGGAGGCGTGCGTGCAGGTGTGTGAATTGACGGAGGTGTGCTCGCTGTGCAGTGTCATCGGGAGGCATGCGAGTAGTCGTGTGAAACTTTGGTAGGCATGCCGGCAGTCCGGTGCGCAGGCTCACTGCTACCTCTTGAGCACTTGCATTGGTTTTCCCTTGAAGAGGAAAGGGCGATGCAGGAGAGTAGCGTAAGTATTTCCCTCAGTTTTTTGGAACCAATGTATCAATCTAGTAGGAGGCCACGCACGAGTCCCTCGTACCTACACAAACAAATAAATCCTCGCAACCAACGCGATAAGGGGTTGTCAATCCCTATACGGTCACTTACGAGAGTGAGATCTGATAGATATGATAAGATAATATTTTTGGTATTTTTATGATAAAGATGCAAAGTAAAATAAAAGGCAATAAAAATAACTAAGTATTGGAAGATTAATATGATAGAAGATAGACCCGGGGGCCATAGGTTTCACTAGTGGCTTCTCTCGAGAGCATAAGTATTCACGGCGAGTAAACAAATTACTGTTGAGCAATTGACAGAATTGAGCATAGTTATGAGAATATCTAGGTATGATCATGTATATAGGCATCACGTTCGAGACAAGTAGACCGACTCCTGCCTGCATCTACTACTATTACTCCACACATCGATCGCTATCCAGCATGCATCTACAGTATTAAGTTCAAGAAAACAGAGTAACGCTTTAAGCAAGACGACATGATGTAGAGGGATAAACTCAAGAAATATGAAATAAACCCCATCTTGTTATCCTCGATGGAAACAATACAATACGTGCCTTGCTGCCCCTACTGTCACTGGGAAAGGACACCGCAAGATTGAACCCAAAGCTAAGCACTTATCCCATTGCAAGAAAGATCAATCTAGTAGGCCAAACCAAACTGATAATTCGAAGAGACTTGCAAAGATAACCAATCATACATAAAAGAATTCAGAGAAGATTCAAATATTGTTCATAGATAAACTTGATCATAAACCCACAATTCATCGGTCTCAACAAACACACCGCAAAAGAAGATTGCATCGAATAGATCTCCACAAGAGAGGGGGAGAACTTTGTATTGAGATCCAAAAAGAGAGAAGAAGACACCTAGCTAATAACTATGGACCCGTAGGTCTGAGGTAAACTACTCACACTTCATTGGAAGGGCTATGGTGTTGATGTAGAAGCCCTCCGTGATCGATACCCCCTCCGGCGGAGCTCCAGAACAGGCCCCAAGATGGGATCTCATGGATATAGAAAGTTACGGCGGTGGAATTAGGGTTTTGGCTCCGTATCTGGTAGTTTGGGGGTACGTAGGTATATATAGGAGGAAGGAGTATGTCGGTGGAGCAACAGGGGGCCCACGAGGGTGGAGGGCGCGCCCCCTACCTCATGGCCTCCTGGTTGAAGTCTTGACGTAGGGTCCAAGTCCTCTGGATCATGTTCGTTCCGAAAATCACGTTCCCGAAAGTTTCATTCCGTTTGGACTCCGTTTGATATTCCTTTTCTGCGAAACCCTAAAATAGGCAAAAAACTGCAATTCTAGATTGGGCCTTCGGTTAATAGGTTAGTCCCAAAAATAATATAGAAGTGTATAATAAAGCCCAATAATGTCCAAACCGAATATAATATAGCATGGAACAATCAAAAATTATAGATACGTTGGAGACCTATCAAGCATCCCCAAGCTTAATTCCTGCTCGTCCTCGAGTAGGTAAATGATAAAAACAAAATTTTTGATGTGGAATGCTATTTGGCATAATTTCAATGTAATTCTCTTAATTGTGGTATGAATATTCAGATACGAAAGATTCAAGACAAAAGTTTAATATTGACATAGAAATAATAATACTTCAAGCATACTAACTAAGCAATTATGTCTCTTCAAAATAACATTGCCAAAGAAAGTTATCCCTACAAAATCATATAGTCTGGCTATGATCCATCTTCACCACACAAAGTATTCAAATCATGCACAACCCTGATGACAAGCCAAGCAATTGTTTCATACTTTTAATGTTCTCAAACTTTTTCAATCTTCACGCAATACATGAGCGTGAGCCATGGACATAGCACTATAGGTGGAATGGAATGGCGGTTGTGGAAAAGACAAAAAGGGAGAAGATAGTCTCACATCAACTAGGCGTATCAACGGGCTATGAAGATGCCCATCAATAGATATCAATGTGAGTGAGTAGGGATTGCCATGCAACGGATGCACTAGAGCTATAAATATATGAAAGCTCAACAAAAAGAAACTAAGTGGGTGTGCATCCAACTTGCTTGCTCACGAAGACCTAGGGCATTTTGAGGAAGCCCATCGTTGGAATATACAAGCCAAGTTCTATAATGAAAAATTCCCACTAGTATATGAAAGTGATAACATAGGAGACTCTCTATTATGAAGATCATGGTGCTACTTTGAAGCACAAGTGTGGAAAAAAGGATAGTAGTATTGCCCCTTTTTATTTTATATATTTTTCTATTTTTTGGGCCTTCTCTTTTTTTTGGCCTTTCTCTCTTTCTTTTTTTATTTGGGACAATACTCTATGAATGATGATCATCACACTTCTATTTATTTACAACTCAATGATTACAACTCGATACTAGAACAAAGTATGACTCTATATGAATGCCTCCGGCGGTGTACCGGGATAGCAATGATGCATGAGTGACTTATATGAAGGAATTATGAACGGTGGCTTTGCCACAACTAAAATGTCAACTACATGATCATGCAAAGCAATATGACAATGATGGAGCGTGTCATGATAAACAGAACGGTGGAAAGTTGTATGGCAATATATCTCGGAATGGCTATGGAAATGCCATGATAGGTAGGTATGGTGGCTGTTTTGAGGAAGGTATATGGTGGGTGTATGATACCGACGAAAGGTGCGCGGTATTAGAGAGGCTAGCAATGGTGGAAGAGTGAGAGTGCGTATAATCCTTGGACTCAACATTAGTCATAAAGAACTCACATACTTATTGCAAAAATCTATTAGTTATCGAAGCAAAGTACTACGCGCATGCTCCTAGGGGGATAGATTGGTAGGAAAAGACCATCGCTCGTCCCCGACCGCCACTCATAAGGAGGACAATCAATAAATACATCATGCTCCGACTTCTTAACATAACGGTTCACCATACGTGCATGCTACGGGAATCACAAACTTCAACACAAGCATTTCTCAAATTCACAACTACTCAACTAGCACGACTCTAATATCACCATCTCCATATCTCAAAACAATTATCAAGTTTCAAACTTCTCATAGTATTCAACACACTCATAAGAAAATTTTATTTATTTAATCTTGAATGCCTCAAACAATTAAAGAAAATTACCATGCTGTTTTGTGGGACTCTCAAAATAATCTATGTGAAGCATGAGAGAACAATGGTTTCTATAAAACAAATCCACTGACGTGCTCTAAAAGATATAAGTGAAGCACTAGAGAAAAAACTATATAAGTCAAAAGTTATAAGGAAGCACATAGAGTATTCTAATAATTTCCGAATCATGTGTATCTCTCTCAAAAAGGTGTGCGCAGCAAGGATGATTGTGGAAAACTAACAAATAAAGACTCAAATAATACAAGACTCTCCAAGCAAAACACATATCATGTGGTAAATAAAAATATAGCTCCAAGTAAAGTTACCGATAGAAGTAGACGAAAGAGGGGATGCCTTCCGGGGCATCCCCAAGCTTTGGATTTTAGGTGTCCTTAGATTATCTTGGGGGTGCCATGGGAATCCCCAAGCTTAGGCTCTTGCCACTCCTTGTTCCATAATCCATCAAATCTTTACCCAAAACTTGAAAACTTCACAACACAAAACTTAAAGTAGAAAATCTCGTGAGCTCCGTTAGCAAAAGAAAACAAAACACCACTTCAAGGTACTGTAATGAAATCATTCTTTATTTATATTGGTGTTAAACCTACTGTATTCCAACTTCTCTATGGTTTATAAACTATTTTACTAGCCATAGATTCATCAAAATAAGCAAACAACACACGAAAAACAGAATCTGTCAAAAACAAAACAGTCTGTAGTAATCTATAGCTAACGCAAGATCTGGAACTCCAAAAATTCTAAAATAAATTGCTGGACGTGAGTAATTTATCTATTAATCATATGAAAAAATAATTAACTAAATAGCACTTACCAAATAAAAATGGCAGCAGTTCTTGTGAGCGCTAAAGTTTCTGTTTTTACAGCAAGATTAACAAGACTTTCCCCAAGTCTTCCCGACGGTTCTACTTGGCACAAACACTAATTAAACACAAAAACACAACCAAAACAGAGGCTAGATAAATTATTTATTACTAAACAGGAGCAAAAAGCAAGGAATAAAAATAAGATTGGGTTGCCTCCCAACAAGCGCTATCGTTTAACGCCCCTAGCTAGGCATAAAAAGCAAGGATAGATCTAGGTGTTGCCATAATAGTAAGATAGATCATTAAAACTCATTTCATATTCTCTACGTTCGGCAGCAAGATTTCTTTGAGGCAAGCAAAATTAACCAAAAGGGCTAAATTTAATGGGACAAAAGTCCCCAAGATCAACTTTGGGAGGTATGGGTTCCTCCTTTGGCCCTTCGTATTGCACAACCAATTCATCATTATAAGCATTCTTTTGACAGAACTTTGTGAGCCTATACTCAAGAGATTATCCTAGTTCACTATTTCGAATGGCCAAATCATCATTAAGTTCAGAAATTCTATCAACTAAAACATTGGTAGGAACCCTTTTTCTAAGATTTTCATTGAAAGCAACATAGTCTAGAGATTGAAAACGCATTATTTCTTCTTCATCAAAAAGGATAGCCTCTATGGGAGGACAACAAGCGTCCACCCTATAATGCACAAAGATTTCTTTGGCCTCTTTTATTATGAATCTAAACTCATGAGCCAAAAAGATAGTAGCGGCACGCTTAACAGAAGAATGCTCAATATTAGAAAATTCTAGGAAAATCCTTTGTATGCAAGGGTGCATGTGCATGAATTGTCTTTCAAGTTCAACTACAAGCATGGAAATAGCGTCCGCAAGACTACTAGTTCTATGAAGGATAGAACTACCCATAGAAGGTAAAACACTGGCACAAGTAAAGAAATCTTGGATAACTCCTTTTCCAATAATATTACCACTACCAATACGGATTTTTTTTGTATGTAAGATAGGGGGTTCTTCAGCAGGAGCATCAGAATTTTTCATGATATTATTATTGTCCATATCGACAACAATTTCCCCAATTTCAGACATAACGACAAAAAGTGCAAAGGGCAAAAAGAGGCAAATAGAGAAAGAGAGGGAGGATAGAGAGAGAGAGAGGGCAAATAAAACGGCAAGGGTGAAGTGGGGGAGAGGAAAACGAGAGGCAAATGGCAAATAATGTAATGCGGGAGATAAGGGTTGTGATGGGTACTTGGTATGTTGACTTTTGTGTAGACCTCCCCGGCAACGGCGCCAGAAATCCTTCTTGCTACCTCTTGAGCACTTGCGTTGGTTTTCCCTTGAAGAGGAAAGGGTGATGCAGCAGAGTAGCGTAAGTATTTCCCTCAGTTTTTAAGAACCAAGGTATCAATCTAGTAGGAGGCCACACACGAGTCCCTTGTACCTACACAAACAAATAAATCCTTGCAACCAATGCGATAAGGGGTTGTCAATCCCTACATGGTCACTTACGAGGGTGGAGGGCATGCCCAGGGGGTTAGCCGCGCCCCCTACCTCATGGCCTCCTGGTTGAGGTCTTGACATAGAGTCCAAGTCCTCTGGATCATGTTCGTTCCAAAAATCACGTTCCTGAAGGTTTCATTCCGTTTGGACTCCGTTTGATATTCATTTTCTGCGAAACCCTAAAATAGGCAAAAAACAACAATTCTGGGCTGGGCCTCCGGTTAATAGGTTAGTCCCAAAAATAATATAAAAGTGTATAATAAAGCCCAATAATGTCAAAACAGAATATAATATAGCATGGAACAATCAAAAATTATAGATACGTTGGAAACGTATCACTCACCGGGAGGCGAGCCATCGGTTTGACCGCCGCCCACCTCTCTCCCACAACTCCCACTACTCCATATTAATGGTGCGCCCTCCCCCCATCCTCGCTACACACACACAATCCTCTCTCTCCGCTTGCATCCTTGACGCCGCTCTCAGTCCTCAAAGTCGTCAGTGTATGAGGATGCCGCTGAAGCACCCCTTCGGAGGGAGTGGCGACGCCGGGGCTGCGAAAGCACCGGAGCACGGCGTGGAGATGGAGACAGAGGTTGTCGTCACCGCCGGTGAGTTATCGCTGCACCCTGACGTCATCGACGGCGTCAAGCTTCCACAACCGGAGGTGGAGTTCCACACCGACTCCGATGACCACTCCGGCTATGACTCCGACGACCACTCCGGCGATGACTCCAACGACGACGGACGGCTGGTTAGTCATCTATACCCATTTATGTGTCAAATAGATCATAGGGTTTCTCTGGTTACTCCTACCTCCCCCTTTTTGGAATAGAAATCGTGTGGTTATGTTCTCCCAATCCATGAAATCTAAGTAAGTTTGGTTAGATCCGTGTAGTGTATTGATTGTTTGAATGGTACAGGTGATAAGTGATTAGTTGTTTCATCTATGCAAATGATTTCTGCTTGTAATCCGACTAGGGTTAGTGTTCGTGCTAATAATTCCTAGCCAGGACTTGACAATTGATTCTTAATGACCTACCTATGTTTGTGCCATTATTTTCTTCAAGTTTGGTCTATACATAGACGACTGTGCTTAAAAATCGAACCATAATCTCTGGATATGTATAAATAAATAGCCATAAATTCCTAATCCTACTTCACGGCATGTAATCAGTGATTTGATGCCAAAATTGTTTTACTATTTGTATAGGTGTTGTCTGACGATGTGGACAGCGAGGATGAAGATGCCCAGAGGAGGTACAAGAGGTGAATCCTGAGGGAGCTTTATGCGGGAATGCATAACATGCGTATTAGGACCTGGAATGACGGCTATGGATGCCCATTTTTCCACCACAAGATTCATGACGCGTATCTAAGTGTTCTGGCGCATGCAAGAGGATGGGTCGTTGGCTCCTTCAAGCAGAAGTATTCTCGCAGGGTGGCGCATGGCGCGTACGCCGAGTACCTGGAGAAGCTTCAGGATCGTGCCGGCCGCATGTGAGATGAGATGTGGGATGGATCGAACTATGTGCGCTTGAGTATGCTTAATGATGGTTGAACTATGTAGTTATGGTTGAACTATGCTTATGTACGTGCACGCTTATTATCTATGTCCGAGTATGTTAAATATTTCGCCAAATTTTGGTAAAAATTACAACGGGGGACCAATAAACCAGGACGGAGGTAGTACATCAATCACACACGGTTCTCAAAATTGGAACCGTGTGCAATGACTTTCATTTTGCCTGCTACGTCAATCACACACGGTTCGCTCTAGCAAACCATCGCCCCCAAAATGTGGGACAGAAAACCCTCACCACCCAATTCAAAAAAGAAAAAAGAAAACCCTCACCATCCCCATGTCACGAAAGCCCTCACCCCGCTCGCCACTCCCTCGGCCCCTCCGATACATTCCCCATTCACACATACACAAGCTCCTCCACGTATATGCCATGGCACCGCCTATCGCGGCGGTAAACACTTAGCTCGCCGCCTGCCGCCGCCGCCAGGCTGCTGGCAAAGCCCACCGCATTTCGCCACTTCCGCTTGCCGCCGCCTATCGCCATCGACTTTCTCGACGCGGCTCGCGGTCGACCCAGCTCCGCTCGGTTGGGGAATCTGTCGTACTGAAGATTCTTTCTCATGGACGACAAGGTAACTAATTTAACGAGATATTATCTCATCTCTTATCCCAGTTCATCTGCCTCCTTTAATCACCCGACGGAAATCCCTGTGAATTCATTTTTATTCGAGCTGATTTGAGGGTTTTCTTTCATTCATAGAATGTACAATGTGCCGACACTTCAGGACTTGGCGACTGCCGCCAGAGATTCCATCTCATCGTACGAGATAACTTGAGGACGCGTGCGGTATATTCAATCTCACCCTAAATCGGTTGGCATGGCCTACTTTCCTGAACATATTCTAAATATTGCTACATTTGGATAAAAGGTGCCACATGCACCATATACGTCAAAGGGGATTTCCCCCCTCTTCTTTCTATATTAGGCAAATTAATGATGTATTGTTCTTTCGATTACTCTCATACTTCCATGACATCATGTTTACCCTATCTGTTTAATTATAGACTTTTGTCCTTCGATTTCAACTGATGTACAGTTCTTTCAATTTGGGCCCATATTTGCATGTTACCATATTTTCTTTAACAATCCTACCATTTTCTGCAGGACATCCCTCGCTATGCACCAAATTATGTAGTGCAAATTTTTTCCCTTTACATACATCAAGGCTCCACGAATGTCATACTACACGCAAACCATGGATTTACAATCGTTGCTACTGTAAGACTTGATGAACGTGGTGACTCCTGTTTTGGCACTGGCTTTTGGAATGAAATTGCAAAGTTTTATGTACTGAAAGCTGGCACCAAAATTGCACTTCACATAGAAGGGCCTGGTCATGAGATATATGCTAACTTCCCCGACAATATCACCCATCCAGACTTTGTTCGAAGTAAGTTTTCTTTTCAACTATCTGCATATGTTGACTTACCCGGCAATGTCAAATGAATTGTGTAGTATTTAAGCAACCAATTGTTATTCCCTTTTCTTACTATATCCCTACCTAATAACTTCTAGTTACCAATACACTTTTCTATTGCCATGTTTTAACTAAATATTCCCTGTACTCCCATTTCTATCAGAAAGTGCCACCGACAATGAGACTTCGGAGGTGGAGAACGGGGCTGCCAACAAGCGGAGGCGGGGCGAGCTAGAACCGCAAGCGACTCTAGCAGGCCTAGACTTAATTAGCAGCCTCCCCGATGATATGTTGAGAGTCATCATCTCCCTCCTCCCAATCAAATATGGGGCGCGGACAACCCTCCTTTCCCAGCGGTGGCGCCCCCTATGGAACTCCAGCCCTCTCGACCTCATCGACACCCACGAGGTCTGCCATGGCTATCGCAAAAGCTTGGATGCGTTCTCCAAGATCCTTGGCAGTCACCTTCGCCCAACCAAAGGCCTTAGAATGGGCAAGCTCCGTTCCAACGGCAAGGACCGAGCCAAGCTTGACGACTGGTTCCGATCCCCCGCCCTAGATCAGCTCGAGGAGCTCACTTTTGATGATGGGCATATGCGGTCGGTGCCAACGTCTGCACTCCACCTCGCGCCCATGCTGCACGTCGCCAAGTTCAGGAATTGCCATTTCCCGCCCCTTAATGACGCGCCCGCTCTTATTCTACCACGATTGAAGCACCTCGAGCTCGTTGTCGTCTGCCTCTCAAAGGGTGACATGGAGCGCCTGCTCCATGGTTGTACTGCACTCGAGTACCTTTGTCTTCAGGCGAGGTTGAGTACCTTCCACATCACCTCCATGACTCTCCGGACTATTTGTGTGTGTTGATGGTGCGGCAGGAAGACATCACAAAAGGTGGACCACAGTATGGTCATCCAGGACACACCTGCACTTGAGAGATTACTTGTAGTTGATCAAGAAGGTCCAACAAGAATCAATGTCATTTCTGCGCCGAAATTGACAGTGGTGGGCTACTCGTCTGACAAATACTCTGAACTTGTTATTGGATCCACACCCGTTCAGGTACAACAGCCGCCTTCTACCTCTCCTTCTACAAATTAACATTATTTCTAATTTTGAAGATGTTTGTTCGTCTGTCATTCAGAAAATGATTCCGACAAGCTTGACCCCGAAACTACGCACAGTGAAGGTCTTGGCACTAGAATCTATCGGGGCCGACCTGGAGCAAGTTGTCAGTTTCCTGAGATGCTTTCCGTGCCTGGAGAAGCGATATATCGAGGTGATGTTCCTTTCCTATTAAATGTTAACCATAAGGGAGTTCAATTTGTGACACCTTTTTCCAAGTTTACAATGACAATGTACTACAATTTCTCAAGGTTCTTTTGGAGGATTTCAGTACATACATGCCCCCCCCATATTGGTCGCTTGATCCATATGGTTACATTCAATAAGCATTTCTCCTTTGGATTCATCTATACTAGTTTTCTTAGGGAACTTTTCATCCACTCCAACCTCTTGTGAAGAAGGCTACATTTTTCTAGAATGTAATCAAATGCCCATGTTAATCATGTCAGATCGAATATGGCATGTTAGTGCATTTTACAAATCCTGCAAACCAAATAGCTAGTCCTTTAGTAATGTTCAAAACTGCATGTAGGCACTAACACATTTTCTTCTTTTGAAGATAAGATTAGGGCCTAGTGGTGGATAATGTGATACAATATAACAATCACGTCGAATGCCTAGATCTGCATCTCTCAGAAATTACTTTGAACTCCTACCGAGGGACCTTATCGGAGATTATATTCGCCAGGTTATTTGTTCTCAGAGCAAGGGTGCTGAAGGAAATGAGGTTTGCCCTACATTTATTTCGCAAAAATGAATGGTCTGTTGATTAGCACCGACGCCTGCGGCAGAATGGAGTAGGCTCCAAAAATGCTGAATTTCATTTTGGAACTTCAAATGACAGAGTAATCAGAAGTCATCGGGTCAACCCCATACATGACTTCTCAGTGGCTGACCCCTTTGCAAAAATTGTGAGGTTTCGAAGCCAGACTTAGAAGCGGTGATATTAGTTTGAACCTCTCTGATATCAATGTTTAGCGCATCAGCGTGAGCGTTTGCAGCTGATGAGCTGAATTTCATTTCTAATATCAGTTTGAACCTTGTAATCTTCGAATTTGAGCCATATAACTCTGGAATTTGAACCGTGTAACATTTCAAGCTTTTGTGGTACAATCGTTGAAATGGCATCATATGAGACTCGTATATTGCTAGCACTATTTTGACCTTAATATGCAATGGTCTTAGATTTTATTAACCATTCTCAAATCAGTTTACCTTGTCGATCTCATAGCACACGATCTGTATAGCTAACTCGACTGCAATCTTCGACAATATTGCACACAGTTGGTTTCTTCCACCGTGTGCACTGTAGAGTGCAGAATTAATTATCGCACTCGAGTGTCCATCATCACCCTTGTGTGTAACTTTGACCTCATCACCCAAGGGTAAACTTATGACCGAAGTCATTCCACACACTTCGTTTTTACAAAGCTTTTTGCCAATAAACGCCCATGATTTTTCCCTCTTCTAGCCGACGCGTGGCCAAACTAGCCGGGCGGGAAGCTTGCGCGGTAAACAACGCGATAGCGCGGGAACAGGCTCTTCGAGCCCACGCCTGGGGTGTGGTGTTGTCAAGCGTGCACTGGATTCTAGAATCCTCCGCTATGAACGCCGTGACAAGACATGACGATTACAGGCCGGCCGGCCCCATTTATTACAGCGGCCATTTAACCTACCCTTGTGTCTCTTCAACTTTCGATCGCGCCCTACCATTGCAAGAAGCACATCCACCACGAGAAATTCTTAGAGGGTATCCTGCGCCGCTCCAATGGCGCTCCGAGCGGCTGCCGACGACGAGCATCAGTTCACCATGCATGTTGTGGTGGACACCCTGGTGTACACCAATGACCCGGTCTGGGCGGAGCACTCCATCCACATCATGGAGTTGTTGCTTGCCGAGGAGAAGTACAAGGTGGTCGGGTTCGACCTCGAGTACACCCGCGCTCGTACCGGGTCTTGTCCCAAGGTCGCCGTCGCCTAGATGTGTGTGCGCCACCACGTCCTCATGTACCAGTATTGCCTGGCCACCAGGCCTTGCGAGCGTTTCGCCAGGTTTGTCAACAGCCCCCACTACATGTTCTCTATGGTGGACATCACCAACGATATAAAGGCGCTCGAGAATTTGGGCATCGCCTACCAGAATCTTGTCGACATCCAGGGCCAATACAAGATTAGGGGCAGCAAGGAGCATGAGAAGGACTCGCCGGTTCACCTCACTGAGGCCATCATCGACCCCTAATATAGAGACATGAAGGATTCGTGCAAAAAGGACAAGCATGCCTGGCACTTGGCCTGGATGGAGAAACTAGACAATGCTCACATCGTGTATGCGGCCAAGGAGGCGTACACGAGCTATGACATGTACAGGCGGATCATTGACATGAGGAAGTCCCTCCCCCAAAACGGCCAGGGATCCACCCGGAAGTAGAGCAATGGCAAGCGTCGTCGCAACAATAAGTGGATGATTAGATCCTCGTTTCTCCTACTTTAGTATGCATGTAATCACTTTCTTTGGTGTGTGGAAATGTTATGTGTGTAGTCACTTGTGTAATTGTATGTTTAATTTGGTTATGGAATGTTGTCTTTTTAAGTATATATGTTGATGTTGTAGATAGAGCGTGGATGTTGTGCGGACAAAGAAAATCACATCGCACACGGACTAAACAATGGAACCCGGCGGTGAGGTTTTCATCAATCACTCACAATTGTATACCAGCTATCGTTTGCTCACAACACACACGGCTTGTTAGCAGTAATCGTCTATGTTGTTATCGGTCTTTGCACACGTCTCCGATTACAGACCTGTTTGCCTCATATCACACACATCTTGTTCATTAGAACCATTTCTGTTCTCATGTCTCAACGCAAATAGTTCATCCGAGTGAACCACAAGCCATATATCGCACACACCTTTGATCTGGCTGACCGTTTATTTTGTGTTGCCTAATCACAAACAGTTCATCCAAGTGAACCGTATGCTGTGTATCGCACACGCCTTCATCTGGCTTCCCATTTCTTTTGTTCCTCCTCATCGCAAACAGTTCACTGAACTGAACCGTATGCCCTTCATCGCACACGCAAATAAAACTTGAACCGTGTTTGATGCATCCGTCATCGCAAACTTTTTATACATTTCTGACGGTTTTCATACAACACCGTTTGCGATTATTGCATTGCACATAGTTTCTCGAAGGGTCTCTGATCATAGTGTCGCGTTAGCAGCATCCTATAGTAGTGTGATACAAGATGAAGCTGATGAGTTTGCAATGAATGAAGATGAAGAACCCCGTGAGCTTTACCGCAGGTTAACCACTCTCGCGGTCTCACTCCGAGATCATGGGAGAAAGGATACGGATGACAATTGAATCAAGCGCAAGTTCCTCAAGGCCATGATGCCTTACCACAAGGCCATGTCCTCCGTCATCCGTGAAAGGCTGGACTTCCACACCTTGTCCTCAAGTGAAGTGTTGGATGAGTTTGTGGCAATGAGGATCTTGGACAAGACCGCCGACAATGTGGTGTTGCATTCTCAAAGAGCTAAGAAGCCCAAACTTGCTTTGAAGGCCAATGTTAGTGTGGAACAAGAGGATGAAGAGGAAGAAGAGGAGAACAATCCCGAAGATACAAAATATGCTTATCATGAGCACATGGCTCTCGCTTCAAGACAATTTTGGAGCAAGAAGAACACAAGGCCCAACTTCAACAAGAACAACTCAAGTGGCACAAAGGGTAAGAAACGTGTGAGTACTTGCTATAATTGTGGTAATGTGAGCCATTTTGTTGCAGAGTGCCCATATGAGAAGAGGGAAGACAATGGTGGCAAGCTCATCCGAAAAGACAAGGCCAAGTCCTTCCCCAACAAGAGCAACTTCACCAAGAAGACTCCTCCCAAGGGGTTGGTGGCACAAGAAGAGAACAATGAGGATGATGACGATGATGAAGACGGTGAGACGGTGGCCATGGACTCCGTTGCCATTGCAACAACTCCACGGGTGTCCCTCTTCAACTCACCCAACAAGAACATCACCGCTAAGTGCCTCATGGCCAAAGCCACCAACAAGGTAACCCCCAACATCAAAACTACCATCATTACTAATCCTTCTTTGACGGATTGCATTGATGAAAATGAGGGGTCTAATGAGGAGGAAAATGAATTTGAGTCTTTTATGAGTAAGCTCAAGGGTAAATCCAAGAAGCACTTTGTTGCTCTCTTGGAACAACTTGGTGAAGCCAATGACATGATCGAGGCTCACGAAGAAACCATCTCTAAGATGGAAGGGCATAGTCATGACTATGCCAATGAGATATCGGATCTCTCTAATGCGCTTGAGGAAGAGCGTGGTCACCGTTTGGCTCTTGAGGAGTCACACAACGATGACCATGACAAACTAAAGAAAGATCTCGATCATGCTCTTGTTGTATCTCGTGTGCTAAATTCCAAGAAGGCCAAACTTGGGGTTGATCTTGCTAGACTCAAGGAGGAGTTTGATATACTTTACAAGGCTCACAAGGCCTTGAAGGGTACTCATGCTAGTCTTAAAGAGTCTCATGATTAACTCCAAGTGAAGCTAACTAAGGAGAAATCCACTTTTCCTCATATGGTTTTAATTGATAATGCAAATGCTACTAACCCTTCTTGTGAGCATGTGCATCTTGTTGAGGAGAATGCAAAGTTGAAGGAGCAACTTGGGAAAGGCCTTGTGTCATGCATACAAGGTGAGAAGAACCTCAACGACCTTTTGAGCAATCAAAAGGAAGTTGTGGCCAAGGAAGGGATTGGGTTCACACCCAATTCCAAGAACAAGAAGAAGAATGAAAAGGCCAAACGACCTCCTCCTCTCATGCAAAATTTTGTCAAAGAGGGAGAGGGTGCCTCTAAGGAGAAGAAGAACAATGTGAAGGGTAGTGGTGTCAAGAAGAGCAATGCCACCCCTTCCAACAAAGCCAGTGACTTTAACCCTTCCTATGTGTCATGTCGTGCTAGTGATGGGCATGTTTATGCTAAATTTGTTGGTTCTCCTTATGAGTACATTGAATGGTCTATTTGGGTTCCTAAGACCCTTGTCACTAACATCAAAGGACCCATTACAAAATGGGTACCTAAAACCAAACATTGATCTCTTGTAGGTGTTTGCTTCCGGTGGGGGATCATGGTTGCTCGATAGTGGAGCCACTAATCATATGACCGGAAGCAAGGACTTGGTGGTGGACGTGCACAAGATTCCATATATGCCCACCAATGTCGAGTGGGGTGATGCCTCGTCCTCTAAGGTATTGGGGCTTGGCAAGGTTGTCATTTCTCATGATCTCATGATCGAGAAGGTCATGCTTGTTGAGTCCCTTGCATACAATTTACTTTCCGTTTGTCAACTTGCAATCATGGGCTTTGCCACCTTCTTTGATATTGATATTGTGGCCCTCTTGTGTAGCAAGACTCTTAAAGTAGCTTCTGTTGGGCATGTCGAGAACGGTCTCCATATGATTAACTTTTTGGAGCAACCCACTAAGACCGCGACATGCCTAATGGCTAAAGTTGACGTGGGATGGCTTTGGCATCGCCGTTTAGCCCATGTCAATATGGGATCTTTGCAAAGTCTTCTCAAGGGGGACCATGTCCGTGGACTAACAAATGTTAGTTTTGCCAAAGATCGTGCTTGCAGTGCTTGTATCGAAGGAAAGCTACATGAGAAAGCTCACCCTCCCACGACTATCATTTACTCGAAGAGGCCTTTGGAGCTCCTTCACTTGGATCTCTTTGGGCCTCCATCCTTTGATAGTCTTAGGGGTAGAAAGTATTGCTTGGTGATTGTGGATGACTATCCAAGATACACTTGGGTGTACTTCTTCAAGAGGAAGAGTGAGACCCAACAAACCGTCATTGACTTTGCAAATGAAGTTCAACGCCAACACAATGCAAAGATCTTGACAATAAGAAGTGACAATGGCACCAAGTTCAAGAACTACACCTTGGATGAGTTTCTTAGTGATGAGGGGATCAAGCATCAATATCCGCACCTTACACCCCTCAACAAAATGGTGTAGCGGAGAGGAAGAACCGAGCGTTGATGGATGCGGCGAGGACCATGATGGCGGAGTTCAAGTCTCGATACAAATTTTGGGCCGAAGCCATCAACACCGCGTGTCATGCATCCAATCGGCTCTATCTCCGCAAAGGCTTGAACAAAACTCCATATGAGATACTCACCGGTAACAAGCCCAATCTCAAGTACTTTCGGGTGTTCGGGTGTAAGTGTTTCATTCTCAAGAAAGGTGTTCGTTTGTCTAAATTTGAGGCTAGAGCTCAAGAGGGCATATTTGTTGGTTATGCTACAAACTCTCATGCTTGTTGTGTCCTCAATAAGTCCACAGGACTTATTGTGGGGACCTGTAACGTGGAGTTTGATGAGAATAACGGCTCCCAAGTGGAGCAAAATGGCACTTGTGATGTAGGTGATCAAATTCCTCCCCAAGCCATAAGAATAATGGGTGTTGGTTTTATCCTACCCATTGAGGAACCTCTTGTGGCCGAAGGAGAAGGACAATGTTCCGCTCAAGTGGAACCATCACCAACTCAAGGCCCACACGCTTCCGAAGAACAAAGTGAAGGCCCTCAACCTCAAGATGGTGGTGAATCACCAAGTGATGCCCAAGGTAAAGTTCTCTCCTCCGAGCAAGTTCAAGATCAAGAGCAAGCTCAATATCAAGAACAAGCTCAAGACGACGCTCAAGATGATCAAGTAACCGCTCCTCAACTCACTCCTGAGGAGGAATTGGAGCATCGTGCTGCCAAGATTGCATCCAAGCTCTCTACCAAGGGTCATCTCATGACAAATGTGCTTGGAAGCATACGAAAGGGGGTAAGCACTCGTAGACAATTGGCAAACTATTGTGAACATCACACATTTGTCTCTTGTGTTGAACCCCAAAAGGTCTATGAGGCGCTCGAAGATCTGGATTGGCTTAATGCCATGCATGAAGAACTCAACAACTTCGAGCACAACAAGGTGTGGAGATTGGTGCCGAGGCCAACGGGGAACCATAATGTCATTGGAACCAAGTGGATATTCAAGAACAAGCAAGATGCTCATGGAATTATTGTCTGCAACAAGACTCGCTTGGTAGCACAAGGCTACTCCCAAGTCGAGGGTATCGACTACGGTAAAACCTTTGCTCCTGTTGCTCGCCTTGAATCTATTCATTTGTTGATTGCTTATGCTTCTCATCATAACTTCAAGTTGCAACAAATGGATGTGAAGAGTTCTTTTATTAATGGTCCTATTAATGAGTTGGTGTATGTCAAACAACCCTTCGGGTTCGAGGATCCCTATTTCCCCGATCATGTGTATCAACTCGATAAGGCACTCTATGGCCTTAAACAAGCCCCATGTGTGTGGTATGACCACCTTACCGGGTTGTTGCAAGATCGTGGGTTTGAAATTAGGAAAATCGACTCCACTCTTTTTACTAAGAAGGTCAAAGGGGAGTTGTTTGTGTGCCAACTATATGTTGATAACATTATCTTTGGTTCTCCTAACAAAGCTTTCAATGAGGAATTTGCCGCTCTCATGACCTCCAAGTTCAAGACGTCCATGATGGGAGAGTTGAAGTTCTTTCTCGGGTTCGAAGTCAAGAAACGAAGAGAAGGAATCTTCATCAACCAAGCCAAATACACTCAAGACATGCTCAAGAGATTCAAGCTAAGTGATGTCAAGCCGGCTTCCACTCCAATGCCCGTCAAATGCCAACTTGACATAGATCCCAATGGTAAAGTGGTGGATCAAAAGGTATATTGCTCCATGATTGGCTCCTTGCTTTACCTTTGTGCATCTAGACCGGATATCATGTTGAGTGTGGGAATTTGTGCATGATTTCAAGCCGCACCTTAGGAAAGCCACTTTGTGGCGGTCAAGCGAATCTTCCGATATTTGGCTCATACCCCAAACTTTGGCTTATGGTACCCAAGAGGAGCAAACTTCAACCTTGTAGGCTATTTGGACTTCGATTGGGCGGGAGACAAAGTGGATAGGAAGTCAACTTCCGGAGGGTGCCAATTCCTTGGTTGCTCTTTGGTGAGTTGGTCTTCTAAGAAGCAAAGTTGTGTGTCTCTCTCGTCCACCGAAGTGGAGTATGTGGCTGCCGGTAGTTGTTGTGCACAACTTCTATGGATGAGGCAAACTTTAAAGGATTACGATGTAATTTGTGACAAAGTGCCTCTTTGGTGTGATGATGAAAGTACCATCAAGATTTCTCTCAACCCGGTGCAACACTTCAAGACGAAGCATATTGAGATTCGGTATCACTTCATCCGAGATCATATTAGGCGAGGGGAGATGGAGCTCAACTATGCCAACACTCATGATAACCTTGCAGATATCTTCACGAAGCCTTTGGATGAAGCAAGATTTCGCGAGTTAAGGCATGAGCTAAATATCGTTGATTTGAGCAATGTTGCTTGAACCCTTGCACACCCCACCATACTCAACTTGTTATCTTATTTAGGTGTAGGCATGGACATAGGGGGAGTGTTGTTCTCTCAATGAACTCTTCCCCCCATTATGCATAAATTGATTAACTCTTTCACATTAGCCATTCTTGATGGTACTTGTGCTTCAAAGACGAGTTTTGGTATGGGCCCAAGGATAATTCTTCGCGGTTCCATATCAATTAACTCAAACATAGGTGGCTCCGGCCACCGCCCTCTCTTTGGAGAGGTTGTGTCTCGCGTTTGGTCCTTGTTGTCTTTTGCCTTTCTTTCTTCGTGTCGAGCTTGTGTTTGAGTTGCCTCGTGTGTGAGCTCGTTGGTGTATTTGTTCGCTTGAAGGCTGCATTGCAAAGGCTGTTTTCTTCTCTTGTTTGCGAAACTTGCATTTTCTTGGGTCTACGGTACTACCGCAGGAACTGTGCACGGTACTACCGCAACCAACACGACAGTAATTTTTTACCGCCGCTGGAAGAGCGGTACTACCGCGTTGACCCGCGGTACTACCACCCAGTCGCGAGCGCGTGGGGGTTAAGAGCGGGCAGGGGGTTCCAACTCCCCCATACCCATTCAACTCCTTTTCCCCACGTCGTCTCTCTCTCTCCTGCCCAAGAACGGCACCGGAGGACCTCGCCGAATCTCCGTCTCCAGCCGCTCTCCTCGCATTCCATCCGATGGGATCATTCCCCACCACGCCCTCTTGCCATGGAACAAGGTTTCTCCCCAAATCCCTCTCTCTTTGCCTCGTTGTTTTGTCTCTAGGTTTTTGGGGAGATGCATGTTGTTCTTGAGATTTTACGCCAAATCTTTGCAAGAGTAGGATGTAGGAGAGTAGTAATGTGTAGAGATGCTATTTGGTATGTTGCTACTTGGTAGTTTTGATCAACCGTAGTACTGCTCCATTGTCATGGATGTTCTCAGATCTGTTTCGTCTCGGATCTGACCCCGAGCGGTACTACCGCAAATCCCATGCGGTACTACTGCTCTGGCCGTTCTTGCCTGATACGGTACTACCGCTCCTTAGGAGCGGTACTACCGCGCGAGGCGCAGAAGTAAAATTTTACTTCCGCTCCAGGCGCGGTAGTACCATGCCATCCCGGTGCGGTACTACTGCGGCTGGAGCAGCAGTAAAGTTTTAGTTCCGCATAAAGGTGTGGTACTACCGTTGAAGTCGAACCTTCCCTGTGGCAACTACCCAATGTTATTTCTACTTGTTTCATTTGTTTTGATGTGGTTTTTGCATTGATCCTTCTCGCTTCTCTTGCGTGTCTTGTGTTGTGTGTCATAGGTGGTGGCTCCGGTTCCAATGTCCGTCATTCGAACCTAGTCCGCGATACGGGCTCGAAGTGCTTGCGCAACCAAGATGAGGCTCCATAGGGCTCCAATGCTCCCCAACGCAGAACCAAGACCACCGCCATCAAGGGGCATGGATGAGATGCCACTAGCTGAGTTTTTCACTCGAAGGAAGATCAACCCCTATGTGAATCTCCGTGCAAACTTCAGAGGGAATGAGTTGTTCTGGACCAAGCAGCAGAATCTTATCTATCTGGATGTGATCAAGGCCAAGCAGAACATCTATGTGGACGTGCACTGGATTGACATGAATCATATGAGGCAGGATAAGCACCGCGACTATTTTGGTGAGGCTTTGGACCTGGTGGAGCAGTGTGGCATTGAGGACTTGATCACTTTCCACATGGACTTTGACCCTGAGATTGTGGCTCAGTTCTTTTCCTTGGTCCACTTCCATACTGATGAGGCACGGACCATGACGTGGATGACCAATGGACAAGGATGACTGCTAAGTGGAAGGAGTTCATGGATCTACTACAGGTTCATGATGAGGGGCTCAACTCGCCCGTTGGTGTTCGCCCTCATGCCAACCCCGAGTCCGCCAACATGAACAAGCTTCAGCAATACTATGTTGAGAAGAAGCATCCCAGTGGCAAGAAGGCGTGGGTGTTGAACCCATTCCTTGACATCATGCATCGGATCTTCCGCAGCTCCCTCTTTCCACGCATTGGTGACAAGGATAAGGTACATGCCTATCTCGTGGATATGATGCTCATCTATGAGGAGGCGCGTCGTGCTCAGACGCAACCACTTGATGTCTCACATATCATGTGGTGTGAGCTACGGTTTGCAGTGTTCAACCGTAAGGTACCCATCTATGGTCTGTACCTGTTTCACTTGATCTCGAAGACTTGGGAGAAGCTCTATCCCAATGATGAGTTTGATGCCCCCGACTAGATCCGTCACGAGCCCATCAAGCTCCGCATCAAGCGTGAGTGGGCTAACACCACTACCCGTGCTAAGGCAGAGGCTGCTCAGATGGATGTGGATGAGGATGAGATTGAGGAGGAGGAAGCAGATGAGGATTGCTCGGCTGGGTATGCTCCTCCCTCTATTGAGCCCTCATGGGCTAAGAAGCTGAAGGCCAAGATGAAGGCCTTGTTCTGTATGCAAGACAAGGGGCAGTACAGGACCCATGTTGCTTCCAAGGAGAGTCTCCGCCGCGACAAGAGGATCTTGAGGACGTTTGGCGAGGAGATATCCAGCGGCTCCGAGAAGCACATCATGCCAGAGGCAGAATGGATGGCGAAGCAGGGATACCAGTGGACTGAGTCTAAGGAGGAGACCATCCCCGCTACCGAGACCGACGAGGAGCGTGACGAGTGATTGCTCTAGCTTGAGCCACCACCTATGTCGTAGGGGTCCTCTCTACCTTTTTGTTGTCTCGATGCCAAAGGGGGAGAGAGTGTAGGATTTGCAAGTCTTGTGTCGTGTGTTGTCTCGCTTTGCTTTCGTTCTGTTGAACCTCATTTGCTTTGGTTTGGCTTGTGCTTGTGAGTCATATTTCCCTTTCATATGGTGTAAGACATATGCACTCTAGCATATCTTATTGTCTTTCATATTTAGTAGCCTATGAGCTTATGCTATCTTGTGCCAGTTACTTTATGCTCATGTTTATTATCTTGCCTCCTTGCTTAGTATTAGTTATTTTATTGCAAGATATGTCTCGTCTATAAAATATAGGGGGAGTGTTGATCCTAGTATGTGTGTCGTGCAGTCCAAAACACTTCTCTAGTGTGCACACATCTGGCGGGAGCCCGTCTATATATTATAGATGTTGGGTTTGCCTATGCTTCATTTTATATCCCTTTGTGCAATCCCGTATTGTCATCAGTCCACCAAAAAGGGGGAGATTGTAAGGGCATATTTATCCCTTAGTAGTTTTGGTGATTGATGACAATGCTTTTGCGGACTAATCGTGTGCATGAGAATTTCAGATATATCATGCCTAAGCACAAGACGTTTTGGTGCCCCTCGAAGATCATTGAAGACGGCGTTTCTCTATGTTTCTTTTCGGTGGATTTGAGTCGTAGGAAAGCTGTACTATTAAGAGGGGGTCCGCGCTGGAAAGGTTTGGGTGGAATCATCACGTACACGTCTGTTCCTTTTTTGTACCACCTTTCTTTGGCTCTTTGGAGCATCCTCCATCTCTCCGTATCTCTGCAAAATGAAGGATTCCTAGTGTTGCTGAACTGGGGCATGCGGTAGTACTACTCCTCAGAGCGGTAGTACCGCAGGCCCCTGCGGTAGTACCAGCCACGGGCGCGGTAGTACCGCAGGTGCTCACGATAGTACCGCTTCTTGGATGCGGTAGTACCGTGGCGTCAGGCCTACACAACAGCACGAGCGGAAGTAGGGGCAGATGTAATTTTTTACAGCCGCGCCCTACGCGGTAGTACCGCTCCAGGCTTGCGGTAGTACCGTGTCGAATTTTTGCATAGATCATAACTCAGCGGAAGTTGCCACAGATGTATTTTTATATGTCCGTACCTTCCTAGCCTAGACTAGTCTTTCCCTGTGGTAGTACCGCAGCGGGGGCGCGGTAGTACCGCGCCAGCGGTTCTACCGCTCTCTGCCTTAGCGCTTCAGGACTAGTTTTAGCCCCTGTCGTGCCAGCGGTAGTACCACAGTGCTTCACGGTAGTACCATTGGCCCTTGCAGTAGTACCGCTTGTCTGGTGCGGTAGTACTGCTTGTCACAGGCTGAGTTGGTGGATAACGGTTGGATTTGTTCTTTCACTATAAAAGGGGAGTCTTCTTCTCCGAGTTGACTACCTCTTCCACCCCTAAGTTGCATTGTTGCTCTAAGCTCCATTTTCGCCCGATCTCTCTCCCTAGCCAATCAAACTTGTTGATTTCCTAGGGATTGGTTGAGAAGGCCCCGATCTACACTTCCACCAAGAGAAATTTGATTCCCCTCACTAATCCCTTGCGGATCTTGTTAATCTTGGGTGTTTGAGCACCCTAGATGGTTGAGGTCACCGCGGAGCCATATTCCATTGTGGTGAAGCTTTGTGGTGTCGTTGGGAGCCTCCAATTAAGTTGTGGAGATTGCCCCAACCTTTTTTGTAAAGGTCCGGTCGCCGCCTTCAAGGGCACCAATAGTGGAATCACGGCATCTCGCATTGTGTGAGGGTGTGAGGAGAATACGGTGGCCCTAGTGGCTTCTTGGGGAGCATTGTGCATCCACACCACTCCAACGGAGACGTACTTCCTCTCAAAGGGAAGGAACTGAGGTAACACATCCTCGTCTTCACCAGCTACACTCTTGGTTATCTCGTCCCTTTACTCGTGCAAGATTATCTTGTGTTACATCCCTTGTTTGCTTGTGTACTTATTGTTGTTGCATCATATAGGTTGCTCACCTAGTTGCATATCTAGACAACCTACTTTGATGCAAAGTTTAAATTGGTAAATAAAAGCTAAAGATTGTTAGTTGCCTATTCACCCCCCCTCTAGTCAACTATATCGATCCTTTCAATTAGGGGCAAGTGTGGATGGTCTGGTTGCCCTTGGCTGATTTATGTTGCCAAAACCTCAAGAACCACCAGGTTCCAGGTAAATGATGATCACCATTGTGCACAAAACAGAGAAAATAGACTAGTGACTGGAAAAGTAATTTCCCGGATATATGAGCATTCTATTGTAGCAAATCCAATGTGGAATATTGAGAGCATGAAGGCAGAAGTGCTTCAGGACATGTTTACAGATGTATTCACTTCTAAGTGCAAGCATGCAAAGAAGATTGTGATGTACTCATTTTCCATGCCTGCCTTTAAGTTGGAATTGGTTCATTGGCTCGCTTATCAAGGATCTTGACATTAGCAATAATGGAGCTGGCTGGGTCTTCATTTCTAATCAGCAACAGGGTTTGACTAATGCCATGAGGGATTATCTGCCAAATGCAGAACACAAGTAGTGTGCTAGACATATCTATGCCAATTGGAGGAAGAAGCATAGGGCACATGAATGGAAAAAAATTCAAATCAAAATGATAGAAATAATAGGCAATGCATTCTTCTCCATGGCATGTACTCCAAACATTGCATACATTCCAAATGGCAGCAAATATTGAAGTCAAAATGACAGAAATTATAAATATTGATTTTCATTGACTGTCAGGTCACAAATTCATACATAACGACCCACTGCCAGATCAAAAATTCCATTACAAACCATTGCATACATGTTCAGTGCACTTGCATTTTTTTCTAGCACTCAAAAGGAGACCAGTACATACTAACTTCACTTGCGAAGCTGACATTCAGTACACTAGCATTCTCCCTACAACTACACCTACAACAAATACAATGAAAACCATCAGCACATTCATATATTTCGCCTTCATTCCTTCCAGTTCTGCATTCTTCTCCTTTAATTGAACCCGCAGAGACATAACCATGTTCTCTAATGATGCTTCCCATGCAGACGTAGGAACATTTGGACATTGATCTTTAGTCTGAGCCATAGACCCTTCACCCTTCAGCCTACTCACCTCGTCTCTCAAATCTCCAATCAAGTCACTAAAAGACTTGGGCAAAGGATCATCATGTCATTCCACATAGCCACATCGACCATGCTATTCAACACAAATGTGGCAAGAACAAGACATCTATTTCAGAGTAAGACCAAGAAATGAGCAGAAGAAAAAGGATATGATCACTAAAATTGGGGCTCGCCATTGCATCTACGCAGGCGTGGTACCTCCTGTCGAGGTTTTGATGGATCCACGAGATCCATCTCGGCGCCGCTCGCAGTGGCACAACTTCGGTGGCTCGTATGCCATTGGGTTCTCCCTGCATAGCAAGCAGGGACCTCAAATTTGTTTCCCTCCTTCCACCAGTGTGACGGAATCTAGGAGCGCAAGAAGCCCTCGAAGTCCACGACATCGCGCCGCCGCCGCTGTGCTCTGTGCCCCGTCACCCCTGTCGCCCCTAACCCTAGATTCTCCCTACCCAAATTCCCCAATCCCTCAAACAAACACTAGCACGCTGTTAAGTAAAGGGTAAACCACTCGCTGGCCCACAAGTCAGGTCAATCCCGATTGACTACTACCACATCATCGTTTTTGCACTAAAACGTTGTGAAGGTTTATTTTAGACCGAGATCAGTGAGTTCAGAGTGCCAATTTTGGGGATTGTGAGTTGGGGGTTCGATTTAGCTAACGTCTGCAAGTTCAGGGTTTATTTTGGACTTTTTCCATTTTAAAACAAAATGTGTACGTGGAACACCAAAGTTTTTCTGCAAAACGACCTAACTATTTTGATGTCGTCCCTTTGAATCCAACACATGTTGTCAGTGATGGGTAGTTCCATCCTAATCGTGAGTGCATCGACTAGTTGGTTCGCATGCGAGAATTTGCGGCAAGTAAAAGACATGTGGGCCATGGCATGTTGGGAAACATAATAGAAAACAAAAAAATTGCACCTACGCACACCCAAGATCAATATGAAGATGCATAACGGGTTGGGATCACGACTGTTACCGTCACCAAGTTGTAGCGGAAGAAGAACATGTCGGTGTAGATCTTATTTGGAGTCCCTCGAACCATCGACGAACAATCCCGCGAACTGCCCATGAACACTCCCTCAAACCAAAGACCGAAAGCATGGCCTCTCTGTAAGTGCATCTAGTGCCACCCCTAGTTGGTTTTGGAGTATTGACGACAAACCTAGTTGAGGGACTAATGTGTTTGTGAGAATTGCAGGATAACACAGGTAGAAGTCCCTCATTGATTCGGTTTTCCTACCAGAGATGACCCCTAAAAATGTATGAAGACATTGAAGTCAAAGGTGGTATATGAAGATATTCACATTGAAGACTATGACAAGAGAAGACACCACATGAAGCCTATGGAGCTCGAAGACTTAGATCTTTCGTAGTTCTTTTTCTTTTGTTGTTGAGTCATAGGAACCACCGTACTGTTAAGTGGGGTCCAAGAGAACCAGTCAGAATGACTGAAGTGATGCCTAACCAAAACCTATGTCTTCGAGTGAAGACTATGAGAGCGAATCTTGTCCAGAGTCGGACAAGTCAGCTTTGCTTGTAGCCCAAGTAAAGTTGCCGTGTGAGTTTGAAATCTGACCGTTGAACACGTGTCAGTTCCTTAGTGACCCAGGGTCATTTCGGACAAATCAGGTCGGGTTGCCAAGTGGCTATAAATAGCCCACCCCCTACAACCATAAACGGTTGGCTGCTCAGATTCAGAGTACGGCTTTTGTCGTTTGAGAGCAACCCACCTCGAAGCCTTTGAGAGAGAATTCCTTGCGAGGATAAAGCCCTAACCACCCAGAGCCAAAGAGAATTAGGCATCACTTAAGTCTTCTTGTCTGTGTGATCTGAAGACTTATTACACTTGAGGACTGTGCATCCTCCAGCCGGTTAGGCGTCGCGTTCTGAGCATCCAAGAGACATTGTGGATTCCCGGTGAACGAAGTCTGTGAAGGTTTGGGAGAGTCTACCTTGAAGACTTACCAGAGTGATTGGGCGAGGTCTGTGTGACCTTAGCTCAAGGGGAATACGGTGAGGACTGGGTGTCCTGAGCTGCATGTTCGGGACTGGGTGTCCGGGACTGTGTGTCCTAAGGTTTAAATATCTAGCCGCCCCAACCAGACGTACAGTTGTCACAGCAACTGGAACTGGTCCAACAAATCATTGTCTTCAGCGTGTCACTGGTTTCATCTTCCCTTCCCTTTACTTACTGTTACTCCTTGTGAAGTCATTGTATGTTTGCACTATCTTTTGTCTTCACTCAGTGACTGCGTGTTCTGTCTGGCTTCACAATATCTTCCTACCTGATCCTTACTACATTGGTGCTATTAGTCACTGTGCTTTCACTCTATTGAATACTTGACTATGACTTGCCTAGTGTAGTCTACCTTCCGCTGCAGGGTATTAGGTTTATTTCTATCGATTGTCTTCATAACTCCCATGTTTTGAAGACTTTCATAAAAATCTCCTATTCACCCCCCTCTAGTCGATATAACGCACTTTCAATTGGTATCAGAGCAAGGTGCTCCCTTGTTCTGTGTGATTCGGTTTAACCACCTGGAGTTTTAGCTATGTCGACTGCAGGGATAATTAAAGTCTCCGCTGCGTGCCCCGTCTTCAATGGAACAGAATATCCCTACTGGAAGAATAAGATGCGCATGCATCTTGAAGCCATTGACGTCGACCTATGGTATGTCGTCGAGAATGGCGTTCCCAAGGCTGGAGAAGGTGTCACTGCTGCTGATGTCAAGAAATTCGTTCAACTGGACTCTACTGCCAAGAACATCATCTGTGGTCATCTGACTAAAGGACAGTATGGCCATGTGGGTGCTTTGAAAACATCTAAGCTGGTCTGGGACTGGCTCTCTAAGGTCAATGAAGGCGTCTCAACCCAGAGGGATCAGAGAATCAGTGTCCTTCGCAACCTCTTCAACCGCTTCAAGCGAAATGACAATGAGAATGTCCAGCTCACATTTGACCGACTCACTGACATCACAAATGAGCTTCAAGCCCTTGGTGCTACTGAGATCACCAAACATGAAGTCGTCAAGACACTACTGAGATCACTTGATAGTTCGTTTGACACCCTAGCCCTGATGATTCAAGAATGTCCTGATTTCAAGACACTCGATCCGTCTGACATACTTGAGAGGCTCAACACACATGAGTTTCAGCTTTCTGAGAAAAGAGATATCTACGGTCCAAACTATGGGCGAACTCGTGCCCTGAAGGCAAAAGCTGTCTCCTCATCTGAAGAAGAATCTGACAGCAGTTCTGATGATCCTGAAGACATTGGAAGGGAACTTGCTATGCTTGTCAAGAAGTTCCAAAAATTCACCAAGAAGAAAGGCTTCAGAAAGTCTTCCCGATCAAGCTCAAGGAATGATGAAGCTTCTGCTCATGACTACAAGAAGAAAACATGTCACAAGTGCAAGAAACTTGGCCACTTCATTTCTGAGTGTCCACAGTGGGACAATGAGAACAAAAAGAAGAAGAAGAGCAAGGAATGTGACTCTGAGGACAAGAAGAAGAAGAAATACTCAAAGTCTTCTTCCAAGTCTTCCTCAAAGTCTTCATCACACAAGAAGAGCTCATCTGTCAAGGCACGTGCATTGGTTGGCAAGGAAATGGATTCAGAGGAGGAGTCTGCTTCTGAGGAGGCGGAGGTGGAGTCTGAGGAGGAGTCCGATTCAGGCATCGCAAGTCTGGCTACAACATACGTTGCCAAGTCCATCTTCAACACTGAAGACAATGACTTCATCACCGACACCGATGCAAATGACAAGGACTACTCCGCTTCTACCTACTGCTTCATGGCACGCGGTGCCAAGGGAAACACACGCACTAATCACTATCAAACATCTAGTGACGATGACTCTGATTGTGGTTCAAACCCCAGCTACAAAACACTTGCTAAAATTGCAACTGAACAACAGAAAGCTATGGAACATATTCAAAAACTGTTAGACAGAAGCGATGATCTGTTAGGTGCTGAAATGACTCGATCTGAATCCTTAATTGAAGACATAAAAAATCTTCACGTTAAGTATTAGGAACTTGAAAGTCGTCATGAAACTCTCTCAACAACTCATGAAAAGCTTTCCTATGATTATCTTCAAAGGAAGCAAGATCTTGAGAAATTGAGAGCGGCTCATGAAGATCTTCAAAAGGAAAGCGAGTCACTTCGCGCCAAATAGATCAGTTCCGCTCAGGAAGGATTTGAACCACCATGTCTTAAATGCATTGAGCGTGATAATGCTACTTCTGTTGCTGAATGTTCTACTGCTACTGCTGTTGCAATATCTTCAACTATTGATGTGGTAACTAACCCCTCTGCTGAGGATACCACCGCTATTGCTGATGAGAATGCTAGGTTGAAGACATTGCTTGAAACAGGGATGTACAAAAGTCTTAAAGGGCATCAGACACTATGTGATGTCCTCAAAAAGCAGATTCTGAACCGAAACCCGAGGAAAGAGGGTGTAGGGTTCGTAAGGAAAATGAATGCTGATGGCTCGTACTGGAAACCTGAGCAGTAGCCCAAAACCATGTGGGTTGCTACAAAGGAACCTTCAGCAGATCCATCCAATTTATCTGGCTTCACTTGTGCTAACCCCATTATCATTGATGAATCCCTTGATGCAAACTATATACTGTTTAAGAATCAGAATGGTGAAGTGTTTGCCAGGTACATTGGTACTAACTGCAGGAATGGACCGCCTATGAAGAAGATCTGGGTTCCGAAAAGGTGTCTGGAGAATCTTCCTGTGAATGTCATCATGACACCTCACGTGAAGAAGACAAACCTCAGACCAAAGGCTTCATACGGTCCAAAGGCTTCATACAGATAGAGGACTCACCTGAGTCGCACTAACGCAAATGCTTTGCAGGGAAACCATACTCAGGCATATGAATATGAGAGCGGTTCATCAAACCGCCATGTTCATAAGACCAAGAACTATTCTGCTTATTCTTATGAGTACTATTGTCCACCTGCAAGACTGTTTGCTAGGGCTCCAAAGCCAAAATTCTCAGATGCTGCACTTAGACTTATTGCTTCTAAGCCACCCTTGAAGATGTGGGTGGCTAAGAAAGCTTAACTCTCTTTTGCAGGGAAAGGTCTCCAGCAGAAAACCAAAATCGTCTGACGCTATTGCTGGAGACCTTAAACATCTTGTAGGGCGCAAGATCAAATGCCCGAATGGTCTTACTATGTACTTCATTCCTGAATCGCTTGCTACTCTCCCTATTAGTCCTAATCTGGATCTAAGCTTTCATAACCCATTGGTTCGTCAAATGTTTTTGCTTCACAATGCTCTTGGTGAAGCCTATCCCCCTAACTGCACTGTAGGGTACGACACCAGCTGCTTCATAATGGATTATTGATAGTGGGTGTACAAATCACATGACTGGCAAAAGAAGCCTTCTTATGGACTCAACCTTACGTCCATCCGACAAGAGCCACATCACATTTGCTGACACTGGTAAAAGTAAGGTATTGGGTCTAGGTAGAGTTGCAATCTCAAGGGATCAACACATGGATAAAGTCATGCTTGTTGAATCCCTTGGCTTCAACTTAATGTCTGTCTCAATGCTTTGCGATTTGAACATGATCGTAATATTTGGAAAATATCGTTGCCTTGTACTAATGGAATCTGACAAGTCTCTAGTATTTGAAGGGTATCGAAAAGATGATTTGTACGTGGTAGATTTCTCAGCGGGACCACAGCTAGCCGTATGTCTTCTAGCAAAAGCTTCAGAATGCTGGCTCTGGCATCGGAGGCTAGGGCATGCTGGCATGAGGAACCTCCACACCCTTGCAAAGAAGAAGCATGTCATAGGCATCGAGGGCGTCAAGTTCAAGAAAGATCACTTATGTGGTGCCTGTGAAGCAGGGAAGATGACAGGGCCAAACATCCCTCGAAGACAATCATGACCACTACTCGACCCTTCGAACTCCTTCACATGGATCTTTTCGGTCCCACTCATTACTCAACTCTCAGTACTACTGCTTGTCTCTATGGCTTTGTCATTGTTGATGATTATTCTAGATATACTTGGGTGCACATAATCCTTTACAAGACTGAAGTGCAGGATGTCTTCAGACGCTTCGCCAATCGAGCTATGAACAATTATGGTGCCAAGATAAAGCACATCAGAAGTGACAATGGCACTGAATTCAAGAACACTGGCCTTGATACATATCTTGATACCTTGGGCATCACACATGAATTCTCGGCCCCGTACACGCCACAGCAGAATGGCGTCATCAAACGCAAGAATAGAACACTCATTGAGATGGCCAGAACGATGCTAGATGAATACAAGACTCCAAGAAAATTCTGGCCTGAAGCTATTGATACTGCATGCCATACAATCAATCGTGTTTATCTTCACAAGCTTCTGAACAAGACATCTTATGAGCTCCTTACTGGCAAGAAGCCAAATGTCAGTTACTTCAGAGTATTTGGCGCAAGATGCTAGATCAAGGACCCACATCACACCTCAAAGTTTGCACCAAAAGCACATGAGGGTTTTATGCTTGGATATGGAAAGGATTCGCACTCCTACAGAGTCTTCAATCTCTTTCATTACAAAGTGGTTGAAACAGTGGATGTGCGGTTCGATGAGACCAACGGTTCACAAAGAGAGCAACTGCCAAATGTGCTAGATGAAGTTCCATCCAGTGAATCAATCAAGCTAATGGGAACTGGAGAAATTATACCTTCTGAAGCTCATCCTGAAGAAGAACTTATCATCTCAGCACCTGATCAACATGAAGACAATGCTCGGCCTGAAGACATTCCTTCTAACAACGACAATGATCAGCAAGAGCAAAATCTTTGCCCTGTACATCCTCGCGTTGCCAATGAAGTGCAGATTGAAAGAATAATTGATAGCATCAATGCTCCTGGTACACTCACTCGTTCAAGGGCAACTCAGCTAGCAAATTTCTGTGGGCACTTCGCATTCGTCTCAATAACATAACCCAAGAAAGTTGAAGAAGCCTTCATGGAACCTGAGTGGATTCAAGCTATGCAAGAAGAGCTTCAACAGTTTGAGCTGAATAATGTATGGGAACTGGTTAAGCATCCTGATCCACAGAAGCACAATATAATAGGCACAAAATGGATATACCGCAACAAGCAAGATGAGCATTGTCAAGTTGTCAGAAACAAAGCTCGTCTCGTTGCTCAAGGATATACTCAAGTGGAAGGCATTGACTTCGATGAAACATTTGCTCCTGTGGCTAGACTTGAAGCCATACGCATACTGCTGGCCTATGCAAATCATCATAACATACTTCTATATCAAATGGATGTGAAGAGTGCTTTTCTCAATGGCAAGATTGAAGAAGAAGTGTATGTTGCACAACCGCCTGGCTTTGAAGATCCAAAACATCCTGACATGGTATACAAGCTCAACAAGGCACTGTATGGCCTCAAACAAGCCCCTCGGGCCTGGTATGACACACTCAGATACTTCCTGAAGAGCAAAGGCTTCATACCTGGTTCCCTAGACCCCACTCTCTTCACGAATACATATGATGGTGAACTGTTTGTGTGCCAAATATATGTGGATGACATTATCTTTGGCTGCACCAATCATAAGTACAGTGAAGAGTTTGGATATATGATGCAAGAGCAATATCAGATGTCCATGATGGGGGAGCTGAAGTTCTTCCTCGGTCTTCAAATACGACAACAACGCAACGACATCTTCATATCTCAAGGGAAGTATCTCAAAGATTGCCTGAAGAAGTTTGGTATGCAAGACTGCAAAGGCTTCACAACACCAATGCCAGCCAAACATCATCTGGGTCCCGACGACAAAGGTAAAGAGTTCGATCAAAAGGTATACTGCTCCATGATTGGTTCTTTACTTTATCTATGTGCATCTAGGCCAGATATTATGCTTAGTGTTTGCATGTGTGCTCGATTTCAAGTGGCACCAAAGGAGTCGCATCACTTAGCTATGAAGCGAATTCTTCGATATTTGGCTCACACCCCAACTCTAGGGTTATGGTATCCAAAGGGCTCAGAGTTTGATCTGGTTGGATTCTCGGATGCTGATTATGCTGGTGACAAAGTTGATCGCAAGTCTACATCAGGCACATGTCACTTTCTGGGACGATCACTTGTATGTTGGTCTTCAAAGAAGCAGAACTGTGTATCTCTCTCCACTGCTGAATCTGAATACATTGCTGCTGGATCTTGCTGCGCTCAGCTTCTGTGGATGAAGCAAACACTCAAGGACTATGGCATTCATCTGAAGCAAGTGCCACTTTACTGTGACAACGAAAGCGCCATCAAGATCGCCAACAACCCAGTTCAGCACTCGAAGACAAAGCACATTGAAATTCGTCATCACTTTCTCAGAGATCATGTTGTGAAGGAAGATATTGATATCATACACGTCAACACTGAAGAGCAATTGGCAGATATCTTCACCAAGCCCTTGGATGAGAAGAGATTTTGCAAGTTACGGTGTGAGCTAAATATCCTGGAATCCTAAAATGTCCTGTGATCAGGCACACATCCTAACCCTTATGCATATTAATGACTTAGATGTGCAACACACGAAGTAATGTATATCTTCAATCAATGAAGACATACATTCTAAGTGTGAATACATTAATGTGGAATTTGACTTCAGAGCGCCATGATAATTGTGCGCCGTGTCTGGGTCTAATACTTCCTATACGGTGGGTAACGCCACCACCAAACGTTCTATTTTGAAGTGTTTCACTCATGGCGTTACCTTGCAATGTCTTCACATTTAGTTTGGCTTCGATCTCAACATATCTTTATGATTATCTTCACTATGTTGATATATATATATATATACTAGTGTTCTGTCCTCTACAGCATTCACTTATAGCTATATCTTCTTGTTGAATCTTTTGAACTAAGTGAATGTGATCGGACCCTAACCTCTCTATGCTTTCTATCTCAAATTCTATCTCTCCAAATCATATGCATTCTATTGAAACTGTCGAATGTCTTCTCTGCGTCCTTGTCAGCAGAAGATACAGAGACAACCATTAAGTTTGTTTTCAATGCTCATTCCTCCACATGAAACCCGGAGAAGTAGGAACGACCACCCGACAATCAAGGCGTGCGTGGGACATGGAACAAACCCCAAAATTCCGCATAATGGCCACGTGTTCCTCAGATGCGAATCGCCAGGGGCACCTGTGTAATAGCGCAGTGCCGCCCATGTACCTATAAATATACACTTCACAGCGGTCATTATCTCTTCTTCCACTCTCGCACGAACCCTAGCGCCACCGCTAGCCATCAACGACGCCGGCGACGAAGCGCTTCGCTGCCGCAACCTCTCCGACGCTGTCTTCACGCCGACTGCGGACATCGTCCTCTCCGCCGTCGCCATAGGTGTCCTCCGTCGCCAAGTTAGGGCACGGAAGATCGAACTGCTCGGCCTCATCTTCCACTCCGTCTAGCAGTTCTTAGTGTGGTAAATAAAACTTTTTTTACAGCACCGTTGATCCTATGGATTTGTCACTTTCTACCACAAGCAGTTTCTATTCACACAAGTTAGATCTCTCTCATACTGCCTCTCATAACATGCCTAGTATATTCACTTGTGCTTCACAAAGTAGTTAGATTCCTCACTTGTACTGATCTGTGGATTCGTACAAATCTGGAACCAACTCCTTATCTATGAGTGAATGTCTTCGCACGATGAGGTCAATGTCTTCTAAACTGATTTATCTTCAAAATCTTCTGAGAATGCATATGACCTCTTCCCCTTCCCTCGCACCTTAATGCTGTCATAGGTACATGTCCGTGGGAGAATCCTTTGGTTCTCATAGTCTGCATTCATTTGCAGATTTCTTACAGCATCACATAAATTGTCCCGAAGTCAGTTCCTGTTGGTCCAGCAAGCGAAAACCTTTGAAGCCTTTGAACGTGTTGAAGCCTTTCAAGTTAAAGTTTATGGCTTCAGAGAAATGAGTAAGGAAGGGTGGCAGAAAGCGTCATGGAGAAACATCCAGAGATCTGCCAGATGAACTCTCAGAAATGTACAAGACAGATCCTGAAGAGGATTACAATCAGCGCAAGACCCGAATCCAATGGATTCGAAGATATTGGGCAGAACAATGGTTCAAATACCAATTTGTAACCCAGGAATATGCTGAGAAAAACACCATCAAGAGACCATGGGGAGACATCCTATACAAGAATCTTCTACCTAGGTCCAAGGATGAAGCCATTGAACAGGGCTTCTATCCCTGCATGGTCCGTGGGCCACAGCCTGCTGATGCACACCCATCGTCACTACTATGGTGTCGTGACGACAATCTGTTCAAGCGCAACTTCCAGTTTGCCCAGAACTCAGCGAAGTGGAACAAGAAGACTTTGGGGTTAGACTTCAACCCTGGTCCCTCAGCACCAAGGGCAGATGGCACACGAGATGCAGAACCAAATTTCATCGGTCCTTTCTACAACCTTGAAGGCCTCATCACCCGTATCTTGGTTCAAGGGACTGCAGTGAATGTGCCTGCAGCTGGCGCTGAATCAGAAGAAGCGCCTGCAGCGCCGAAGACAAAGAAGCTGAAGAAGCCTAAAGCTTCAAAGCCTGCCCCTTCACCAAAAATCTCACGGGCGAAGCCACTGGCAACTGCACCTCCTGAAGACAGTGTGCAGTCCGAAGACTTATCACGCATCTCCAAGCCCTAGAAGGTCAAAAAGCCTCTTCCTCACACCGGCCAAGAGCTAACAGCTGCTGCCATTCTGCGCAATGATGACATTGATCTGTCAAGTGATGAAGATCTTGCAGATGACGCTCTTGAGCAACTCATCAAGAGCAAAGAAGAAGCAGAAATCTTCAATGATCTGCCTCTCTTTGATGTAACCATCATCCACAACTTCATTGACGAGTGGTTTGACACGCCAAACATCAGCTTTGAAGATCTACAGCTACCCATTGGCCTCAGTGTCACCTTCCAAGGCGCCATTGCTTCAGAGCTAGCTGTCGCCCAGCGCATTGTTGAACTGAAGCAAAAGATTGACTATGAAAAGGCTCAGTTCAAGAAGCATATGGCCAAGCTCAGTGTGCAAGAAGTGAAGAACTTCAAGATCATGATGCACGAGCTAAAGGAAGCCTTTCTGAAGAAACGTGCAGAAGCTCAGGGTTCGCGTGAGCGCATGAAGACTCTGGCTGATAGATGTGTGCAAGCCTACAATGAGGCTGAGAAGCGCAAGGCCCTTGGGCGTCCTGGCATCGACCCCAGGATGGCCGCAAAGAAGAAAAAGAAGCCGGCTACGGCTGAACCCGACGCACCAAGGCAGGAAGCAGTTCCCAACTAGACTGACTGGCTCGAAGCCAAAAAGCCGGTCAACCGCTTCAGAGCTCAAGAAGACAAGGACTGCTGAGGCTGAAGCCAGGAAGAGAAAACATTCTGAAGCCTCTCCTACTGCCCCCTCCAAGAAGAAGAGGAAGACCAAGAAAGATAGGGCTGCTCCCACAGAGCCTTTGATAGTTGAACCCATTTCTATGGTCTATCTTGAAGCTGAACTCCAACTGACTATCCATGAGCCTGCTTCCACAGAGGCTCATGAAGCTGAAGACTTTCCAGCAGCTGACCCCATCGCTGCTGAAGACATTGGTCACCATGACCATGTAGAAGATGGTGCAATCCTTCCTCAGAACAGCGAACTCATCAGCATTGGTCGTCCACTGACGCCAATTGCACAGGATGCTTCATGGGCGGATCGCCCACAAGAGGAAGAAGACTATGAGGCCCAGCAAACTCCAACTCCACAGGCGTCGCCTGCGTTGCGCAGGCTTCGCAAAGGTCCAAGGCCTCAAGTCTCTACTGAAGACAATCCGGCTGCATCAGCCGCGGAAGAAGAAGTCCCACAAGCTCCCACTCCCCTGTCCCACCAAGAAGCAGTTCTCAAGGAGAACATGCTTGTGACCGACCCTCCAGCTCATCAAGTGGAGGATAAAAATGTTGAGGCTGCCACAACCACTAATGAAGCTAATGTGGAGCCCTCCCCAACGGAAGAAGAAGACAGCGAAGCCACTGATCCTGTCACTTATGTTCCTGAGTCTGTTGCCGGTCCCCAGTTCGACTATCATGTTGGGCACAGGCCTCAGGTACAGAAGCCAATCCCAAGATTGCCAAGGTTCACAGGTCCTGCATCAGCACCTGGCTCCTTCAATATCAATGGCTTCAGGGCAGACAACACATTCTTTGATAGCTCCAGGAACCCCTACTCAAGGGAAAGGATATCATCTGATCGGTTCTGGAGCTATCCTCAGCGAAGCTATTACTCATGCATTCTTTACAACCAAGGTCGCATCTTCCCACACAAGCGCCTTGACATTGAAGCTATAGCTGGTCTGCCATGTCTGGAAGAAGCTTTGGATTGCTTCAAGGAAGTTGGACTGGTGCTGTTCGTTACTGACCAAGAGCATTGGAATGAAGAGTTGCTGCTCCAATTCTATGCCACACTTCACATCCGCGGGTACAGCAGAGATCCAAAAACTTGGGTCCTGGAGTGGATGACCGGAAACGTTCATCACGAAGCCAATGCATTTGACATCATTGAGCTCACTAGTTTGCCCACTCCTGGCGATCTCTATGAGCATGGTTGTCAGCTGCACAGTGAAGCTATTGAGAGCATCTTTCGGAGGCCTGAACCTGATATGAGTCAAATGCTCAGCATGATGAAGCCATTGCCCCAAGATGCTGCTTATCCCACGGAGTTCTTCGTTGAAGACCTTGAGTATCTGCCAAGAACCATCTATCACATCATCAGGCGAACTCTCTGGCCCATCAAAGGGCACTCTCCAAATGCCAAGCTTGAGGGTGCAATGAAGACTTTGGTCTTCTATATTCTTCATGGAAAATATTTCAATGCACAGGACTTCTTCATTCGCCAACTTGCTGCATTAGGCTCTGATCTATTTGGATTGAAGTTCTACGCCCCATGGGTAATGCGGCTAATCAAACTGCACTCCGATATCTCATATCAGCCATCTGCTCGCAATCATCGGATTTTTCTGCCTGATGTGGATATCTCTATTGAAGCCATCTATCCTGAGCCTGCCAAGAAACCTCTAAGTCTTCAAAATGCAGAGCATCAGAGTTTCTCTCAGAACATTGAAGGAGTTGAAGCAGTCACTCGGGTGTATCCTTTGGCTGGCACTACACGTGCACCACACCCTGCTTCCACTGAAGCCACTGATAGTACAACTACTCCACGACCCAAGAAGTGCACTCGTGTTCTCAACGACCAAGAGCTTCTTGTGGCTCTTCATCAGAAACAGGATAGGCATCATGACTGGCTGAAGCGTCAGATGAAAAGCCTCTTGGTGGATGTTAATCGCATTCGCAATCTTGCCACCAAGAATGCTTTCGTTGCCCATGAAACCTGTCGCTGCACATGGAAAGGGCTAACGATGATGTGTTCCGAAGATGATCTTCAAGCGGATGGCTTCACTGAGCGATTCAAGTTTGACTCCACACCTCCTCGAAGGGTTGTGCTGCTAGGAACTCCATCCCTTGAATACTCTGAGTTCTCTTCCTTTGCTGCAACAGTGACTGCCAGAGTTATCGAGGATGAAGACGATGCTACTTCACCGCCACCTCCTTCAGCATGCTTCAACTCTGCTCCAAGCTCTTCAGCACCGCCAAACACCACCAACGACCCTGCTACTTCACCTACTCCGCATGGGAACGAGTAGATGCTCTATGTCTTCAAACCTTTTGGTCCTTACTGACAGAAGGGGAGAAGCATATGAGGTTGATAGTCTTCAAGCGGGTCCATATGGGCGGGTGCTTTATATTTTGCTTCGTGCTTACAACTCTCGTTTTGCTACATTTGGTTCTTTAAGTTCATTTTGCTACATTTGGTTCTTTGAGTTGTAACACTTAAACTCGATGGTCGTCTGCTACTTATCTGCCACTTTGTTTTGCGATGATAAATTCCGCATGTGCGACGATAAATTCTGCACTTAGATCATTCTGCAGACGTCCATTTTCCATTATGCATGTCATTATCTTCATATACTTTCACATGCATAGTGGATTGTCATCATAAGTTGAAGTGGATCTCCATAAGTACATCCTGCCATGTGCATTTGCATTCCAAAAGCAAATTACTGATATGCACATCTTCAGGGGGAGCCCTTGCAACTTATGAAGACAATTCCTTATCCTTTACAATTTCACAGATTATATTCCCCGTTGAAAACTTCAACTAGTTTGTCATCAATCACCAAAAAGGGGAGATTGTAAGTGCATCTAGTGCCACCCCTAGTTGGTTTTGGAGTATTGACGACAAACCTAGTTGAGGGACTAATGTGTTTGTGAGAATTGCAGGATAACACAGGTAGAAGTCCCTCATTGATTCGGTTTTCCTACCAGAGATGACCCCTAAAAATGTATGAAGACATTGAAGTCAAAGGTGGTATATGAAGATATTCACATTGAAGACTATGACAAGAGAAGACACCACATGAAGCCTATGGAGCTCGAAGAATTAGATCTTTCGTAGTTATTTTTCTTTTGTGTTGAGTCATAGGAACCACCGTACTGTTAAGTGGGGTCCAAGAGAACCAGTCAGAATGACTGAAGTGATGCCTTAACCAAAACCTATGTCTTCGAGTGAAGACTATGAGAGCAAATCTTGTCCAGAGTCGGACAAGTCAGCTTTGCTTGTAGCCCCAAGTAAAGTTGTCGTGTGAGTTTGAAATCTAACCGTTGGAACACGTGTCAGTTCCTTAGTGACCCAGGGTCATTTCAGACAAATCAGGTCGGGTTGCCAAGTGGCTATAAATAGCCCACGCCCTACAACCATAAACGGTTGGCTGCTCAGATTGAGAGTACGGCTTTTGTCGTTTGAGAGCAACCCACCTCGAAGCCTTTGAGAAAGAATTCCTTGCGAGGATAAAGCCCTAACCACCCAGAGCCAAAGAGAATTAGGCATCACTTAAGTCTTCTTGTCTGTGTGATCTGAAGACTTATTACACTTGAGGACTGTGCATCCTCCAGCCGGTTAGGCGTCGCGTTCTGAGCATCCAAGAGACATTGTGGATTGCTGGTGAACAAAGTCTATGAAGGTTTGGGAGTCTACCTTGAAGACTTACCAGAGTGATTGGGCGAGGTCTGTGTGACCTTAGCTCAAGGGGAATACGGTGAGGACTGGGTGTCCTGAGTTGCGTGTTCAGGACTGGGTGTCCGGGGCTGTGTGTCCTAAGGTTTAAATACCTAGCCGCCCCAACCAGACGTACAGTTGTCACAGCAACTGGAACTGGTCCAACAAATCATTGTCTTCAGCGTGTCACTGGTTTCATCTTCCCTTCCATTTACTTACTGTTACTCCTTGTGAAGTCATTGTGTGTTTGCACTATCTTTTGTCTTCACTGAGTGACTGCGTGTTCTGTCTGGCTTCACAATATCTTCCTACCTGATCCTTACTACATTGGTGCTATTAGTCACTGTGCTTTCACTCTATTGAATACTTGACTATGACTTGCCTAGTGTAGTCTACCTTCCGCTGCAGGGTATTAGGTTTATTTCTATCGATTGTCTTCATAACTCCCATGTTTTGAAGACTTTCATAAAAAATCGCCTATTCACCCCCCTCTAGTCGATATAACGCACTTTCACTCTCTACTTGGTTGCAAGCGTGCAGACGTCACGATCCGACATCGCTTTGCCGCCCAGAGTTAATTGTCGCCGGAGAATCAGAGGAATCAGATTACAACCACACAGGGCTTCTAATTATGAGGACAAGATGATTAGTCTATCTCTAATTAGTCAACTAGGACCAACCATAAGAACTAGAGGAGGTTCCAGAACTTGTATATATCCAAAGAGCACAAATCCTCATGTATATATAGGATAGAGGTGAGAGGGAGGGCTGCCACCAAGGGGAAAGAGCCCCCTTGGTGTGCCGGCCTAGGGAGGAGAAGTCTGACTCCTCCCCCTCTCCTAGGGAAACATAGTAGAAAACAAAAAAATTGCGCCTACGCACACCCAAGATCAATATGAAGATGCATAACGGGATGGGATCACGATCATTACCGTCACCGAGTTGCAATGGAAGAAGAATGTGTCAGTGTAGATCGTACACGAAGTCCCTCGAACTGTCGATGAACGATCGTGCAAACCGCCCATGACAGTCCCTTGGACCAAAGGCCGAAAGTATGACATCTCTACTCGGTTGCAAGCGTGCAACCTTCAAGATCCGGTTGCGCTTTGTCATCCAGTGCTAATCGTCGCCGGAGAATTAGAGGGAGATTAGAATCACACAGGACTTCTAATTATGAGGATAAGATGATTAGCCTAGCTCTAATTAGTCAACTATGACCAACTAAAACTAGAACTAGAAGAATTACAGGAGGCTCCAAAACTTGTATATCCAAAGAGCACAAATACTCATGTATATATATGATAGAGGGGAGAGGGGGGCTACCACCAAGGAGGAAAAAAAACCTTGGTGCGCCAGCCTACGGAGGAGGAGTCTGACTCCTCCCCCTCTCCCAATTTGGCCTCCTTCCCTCCTTAGGGAAGGATGCACTTTCCTACTTGGGCCTTTTTGACATGAGTTGCCTTCCGCCTCCTGGCCTTTTTAGGCCCGTTGATATTAAATTAAATATATGAATGTTCTAAATACTTCCATACCATTTTATATATAATTTAACATCCTAGAAAACATTTTCCACCTATATATTATTGATAACCCACAAGTATAGGGGATCGCAACAGTTTTCGAGGGTAGAGTATTCAACCCAAATTTATCGATTCGACACGAGGGGAGCCAAAGAATATTCACGAGTATTAGCAGTTGAGTTGTTAATTAGAGGAACACCTGAAATACTTAATATCTGCAACAAAGTATTTAGTAGCAAAGTAGTATGGAAGTAAAGGTAACAGTGAGAAAAATAACGCTAACAGTTTTGTACTGATTGTAACAGCAGTAGCAACGAAAGTAACTTAGCAAAGATAAATATGTGAAAAGCTCGTGGGCAATGGATCGGCAATGATAATCATGTCAAATGATATTCATGGTGTAGCAATTATAACCTAGGGTGACACAGAACTAGCTCCAATTCATCAATATAATGTAGGCATGTATTCCATATATAGTCATACGTACTTATGAAAAAGAACTTGCATGACATCTTTTGTCCTACCCTCCCGTGGGAACGGGGTCCTAATGGAAACTAAGGGATATTAAGGCCTCCTTTTAATAGAGAACCGGACCAAAGCATTAGCACTTAGTGAATACATGAACTCCTCAAACTACAGTAATCACCGGAAAGAATCCCAATTATTGTCACCTTGGGGTATGCGGATCGTAACTCGTAATAGGTGTCTACAACTTGCAACATAGGATCAAGAACACACATATATTCATGAAAACATAACAGGTTCAGATCTGAAATCATGGCACTCGGTCCCTAATGACAAGCATTAAGCATAGCAAAGTCATATCAACATCAATCTCAGAACATAGTGGATACTAGGGATCAAACCCTAACAAGACTAACTCGATTACATGATAAATCTCATCCAACCCATCACCGTCCAGCAAGCCTACGATGGAATTACTCATGCACGGCGGTGAGCATCATGAAATTGGTGATGGAGGAAGGTTGGTGATGATGATGGCGGCGGATCCCCCTCTCCGGAGCCCAAAATAGACTCCAGATCTGCCCTCCCGAGGAAGAACAGGAGGTGGCGGCGACTCCATATCGTGAAACGCAATGAATCCTTCTCTCTGATTTTTTTCTCCCCGAGTAGAGTTATATAGAGTTGGAGTTGAGGTCGGAGGAGGTCCAGGGGGGCCACAAGCCCTCTAGGCGCGCCCTAGGGGGTGTGCCCCTAGGCTTGTGGCCTCTGGGTGGACCCCCTCTGGTAACTTCTTGCGCCAGTATTTTTTATATCCCACAAAAATTCTCCGTAAATTTTCAGGTCAATCCGAGAACTTTGATTTCTACGGAAAAACAACACCATGACAATTCTGCTGAAAACAACGTCAGTCCGGGTTAGTTCCATTCAAATCATGCAAATTAGAGTCCAACACAAAGGCAAAAGAGTTTGGAAAAGTAGATACGATGGAGACGTATCAACTCCCCCAAGCTCAAACCATTACTTGCCCTCAAGCAATTCAGTTGACAAACTGAAAGTGACAAAGAAAAACTTTTACAAACTCTGTTTGATCTTGTTGCAAATATGTCTAACTGATGTTCAGGTTTTCAGCCAAGATTATGAACTAACCATGTTCACAGTAACATTTAGGTCTAATATTTAATCATATCAATGGCACAATCAACTAACGAGCAATAATAATAGATCTCCGATGACAACACTTTTTTCAAAACAATCATGACACAATATGGCAAAATGGTATCTCGCTAGCCCTTTCTAAGACCGCAAAACATAAATGCAAAGCACCCCTAAAGATCAAGAACTGACTAGACATTATACTTCATGGAAAAAGAGATCCAGTCACACTCATACTCAATATCAATTAATAACAAGCATACAAATGACAGTGGTGCTCTCCAGCTGGTGCTTTTTATAAGAGGATGATGACTCGGCAATAAAAGTAAATAGATAGGCCCTTCGCAGATGGAAGCAGGGATTTGCAGAGGTGCCAGAGCTCAGTGCTTTTAGAACAGAGATAAATATAATTTTGAGCGGTATGCTTTCATTGTCAACATAACAACCAAGAGATCTCACTATCTTCCATGCTACATACATTATAGGCGGTTCCCAAACAGAATGGTAAAGTTTTTACTCCCCCTCCATGAACAATCACACTCCACGACTAGCTGAATCCATGGGTACTGTCTGTACCAACAACAGTCCTGGGGGAGTTTTGTTTTATGATTATATTTTTATTTGATTTCGAGCATGGAACTGGGCATCCCAATTACCAGCCACTTTCTCGTGAATGACAAGTGAATAAACACTCATCGTGAGAATAACCCACCTAGCATGGAAGATACTGATAGCCCCCAGTCACTACATGAGCAGTTTGGGCATACAAAACAGATTATTATTTGAAGGTTCAGAGTTTGGCACATGCAAATTTACTTGGAACGGCAGGTAAATACCTCATATAGGTAGGTATGGTGGACTCATATGGAACAACTTTGGGTTTAAGGAAGTGGATGCACAAGCAGTATTCCCACTTAGTACAAGTGAAGGCTAGCAAAAGACTGATGAGCGACCAACTAGAGAGCGACAACGGTCATAAACATGCATTGAGATTAATCAATATTGAGTTCAAGTATGAGTAGGATATAAATCACCATGAACATGAATATCGTGGACCCTATGTTGTTTTTGATTCAACTTCATGCCTGAGCATGTGCAAAGTCAAGCCACTTAAATCATTCAAAAGAGGATACCATCCTATCATACTACATCATAACCGTTTTAATTTGCATGTTGGCACACAAGACAAACCATTATCCACTCCTAGATAATTAAGCATGGCATGAGTAACTATAATCTCTAATTGTCATTGCAAACATGTTTCATTCATAATGGGCTGAATCAAGAACGATGAGCTAATCATATTTACAAAAACAAAATAGGTCGAGTACATACCAGATTTTCTCCATCTCAATCATTTCATCATATATCATCATTATTTCCTTTCACTTGCACGACCGAACGGTGTGAGTAATAATAAGAGTGCACGTGCATTGGACTAAGCTGGGATCTGCAAACATTTATTCAAAGGAGAAGACATGGTAATATGGGCTCTTTGTTAGATCAACAATAATGCATATGTGAGCCACTCAACATTTTCATCGTGGTCTTCTCCTTATGTCCCAAAGAAAAGGAAACTAATTTCAAAGAAACACACTGAAATACTTTTGGAGTTTTTTTTTTCTGAAGAGAGTAAAATGAAAACGAGAAAAACTATTTACACGGGAAAGCTCCCAACAAGCAAAATAAGAACGAGAAATCTTTTTGGGTTTTCTTTTAATACTACTACTAAGTGAACTAGAAAGAAAAACTAAAAAGAAGCAAGAACTAATTTTTTGGATTTTCTCAAAGTTTTTCAAACATACAAGAAGAAAGTAAGAAAAATAAACTAACATGGATAGTACAATGAAAAAGTATGAACACCGACAACTAAAATGAGTGTGTGAACATGAATGTAATGTCGGTGAGAAATATGTACTTCCCCAGGCTTAGGATTTTGGCCTAAGTTCGTCTAGGGCCATGGCTCGAAATTAATAATCCTATCCTCGATACTCCGGAGGGTCCTGGGGGTTCCACTGGTTGGCGAGCTCCTGTGGCTCCCACTGATAAACTGGCTCCTGATATGGATCAAGAACTGGTGCTGGCTCAGGTGCTGGGGGTTGTGAAAGACCCCAAAATCTGTAGATGTCCTTGGGCATAATAGTGTACCTGCCTAAATGAATATTGAACAAAGAAGAAGCAGGCAAGGTAATAATCGCACAAGTACCCTAACTAAATACTAGGTTGTAGAGGATCCTCTTGTCATCATCCTTCTTAATAAAATCATGTGCTACCATACTATCATAGTTCAAATATTTAGTGGGTAACAACATCTCCTCCTCATGGGTATCTCAAAATGTCTAGCAAGGCGGGAGGCATAGACACCTCCAAAAATAGCACCCTTCGAGCGGTTCGTGTTCAACCGTCGAGCAATAATAGCGCCCAAACTAAAAGTTCTATCTGAATATAAAGCATGGCACAAAATGGCAAGGTCAGGGGCACTGAGGCCTCCACTCTCCCCATGACCAATTAAACATCTCCCGGCAAATAATGAATAACAACGTAAAACAGGAAAATGTCAGCTAGCCACTCTCGCTTCTGACACCCCTCTCTCTTCCCCCAGAGTAATTTCATCAATGAAATCCTCCACATCCCTATGACATGGCTCACTGATGCTTCCCTCATAAGGTTTTTGCAAACATCGCAAAAATCATAAAGTGTGATTCGCTTGGGCACATCATACAAGTGAAATTCTACCATGGGAGGGTCCTTCCTAGAATGAAAGTGAAAATTTTGCACGAAGGTATTAGTGAGTAGGAGGTATTGATCGAACTTATCTTGGAGGAAGGCGGTGATGTCGGCATTCTCCGCCAAACAATAGAAATCATTGTAAATGTATGCCTCCCTCAAGAATGCATCACTTGGCCATTCACATGGTCGAACCTCCGCCGCACGCGGAAGCTTGTACTTGGGCTTCTTCTTCTCCTCATTCTCTTTTCCCTTGGAGTTGCGGCTCAAAGAGCCCCTTAACCATCTCTTCATGGGTTTTCGTTCCTCTAAAATTTTCTGAAATTTTAGTGAACCAAACTCAACAAGATTGATAGCAACTACTCCCTCAAGTGTCTAGAGGCTATATCATGCAACAAAACTACTTTGGACCATATAAATTTGACATGCAAGCTCAAGAACAAGGTCACCACAGCAGCAAAAATTTGCAACATATAAAGCACTAGAACAAAAACTAATTGGACCATTGGAGGAGTCACATATCAAAGAACAATCCCCCAAAATAGTTTCGAAAATGGAGTTCCGAGCAAGTAGATCGAAAATGGCAGAAAAATGAGCAAGAACACGGGTTTGAGCAATGGTGGGATTTTTTTTGGAGGAAGACGAAGTGGATGGGTGCTGGCATAAGTGAGGGGGGCCCATGTGGGACCCACAAGCCCTGTAGGTGCGCCCAGGGGGTGGGCGCGCCCTGTGGGCTTGTGGCCCACTGGTGCACCCCCCCTGAGGTGTTTTCAGTGCCAAAAATTCTTAAATATTCTATAAAAAATCATACTAAATTTTTAGGGCATTTGGAGAACTTTTATTCCCTGGTCATTTTTTTGTTGCATGGATAATTCAAAAAACCGAGAAATAAAAGTATTTTTTGCTTTATTTATTATCAAAAATAGAAAGTAAAAAGTGGGTACAGAGAGTTGTGTTTACTAAATTCATCCATCTCATGCCCATCAAAAGGAATCCATTAACAAGGTTGAGCAAGTCTCGTTAACAAACTTCTTCTGAATGACATGAAACCGGAGAATCTTCGTATAACACTAGGCTACCTCAACGGGATATGACATGCCCCCAACAATAAGAATATCGTATTTCTTTTTGACAGTAGGGAGAGGGAACTCAAAACCTCCAATAGTAATTGTTGAATTTTTTCCCGATAGAGTTGATACTATTCACTTGAGGTTGTTTCTTCGGAAAGTGTACCATATGATCATTACCATTAACATGAAAAGTGGCATTGCCCTTGTTGCAATCAATAACAACCCCTACAGTATTCAATAAGGGTCTACCAAGGATGACCGACATACTGTCGTCCTTAGGTATATAAAGAATAACAAAGTCTGTTAAAATAGTAACATTTGCAACTATGACAGGCACATCCTCACAAATATCGATGGGTATAGCAGTTGATTTATCAGCCATTTGCAAAGAGATTTCAGTTGGTTTCAACTTAATCAAAACAAGTCTACGATATAAAGAGAAAGGCATAACACTAACACCGGCTCCCAAAACACATAAAGCAGTTTAAACATAGAGCATGGTATAGTTGGTATTCCTAGATCTCCTAGTTTCTTTGGTATTCTACCTTTAAATGTGTAATTAGCAAGCATGGTGGATGATATGTATCCAACGTATCTATAATTTTTGATTGTTCCATGCTGATATATTATCATTCTTGGATGTTTTATAATCATTTTATAGTCATTTATAGCATTTTTGGTACTAACCTATTGACATAGTGCCAAGTGCCGGTTACTATTTTTGCATGTTTTTTACATCGTAGATAATCAATATCAAACGGAGTCCAAACGCAGCGAAAGTTTTTTGTGGATTTTTTTGGACTAGAAGACATCCAATGGGCCAGAGAAGCGCCTGGGGTGCTTCAAGGGGAGCACAACCCACCAGGGCAGGCCTGGAGGCCCGGGCTCGTCCTGGTGGGTTGTGTCCGCCTTAGGTGCCCCCTGAACTGCCTCTTTGCTCTATAAATACCCCAATATTCCAGAAACCCCAGGGGAGTCGACGAAAATCAATTCCAGCTGCCGCAGAGTCTAGAACCACCAGATCCAATCTAGACACCATCACGGAGGGGTTCATCATGTCCATTGGTGCGTGAGTAGTTATTTTGTAGACCTTCGGGTCCGTAGTTAGTAGCTAGATGGCTTCCTCTCTCTCGTTTGATTCTCAATACAATGGTCTCTTAGAGATCCATATGATGTAATTCTTTTGCGATGTGTTTGCTGGGATCCGATGAACTTTGAGTTTATGATCAGATCTATCTCTTTTTATCCATGAAAGTTATTTGAGTCTTCTTTGATCTCTTATATGCATGATTGCTCATAGCCTCGTATTTCTTCTCTGATATTTGGGTTTTGTTTGTCCAACTTGATCTATTTATCTTGCAATGGGAAGAGGCGCTTTGTGATGGGTTCGATCTTACGGTGCTTGATCCCAGTGACAGAAGGGGAACCGACACGTATTTATCGTTGCCATTAAGGATAACAAGATGGGGTCTATTTCTACATAAATAGATCTTGTCTACATCATGCCATCATTCTTATTGCATTACTCCGTTTCTCTGTGAACTTAATACACTAGATGCATGCTGGATAGCGGTCGATGTGTGGAGTAATAGTAGTAGATCCAGGCAGGAGTTGGTCTACTAATCTTGGACGTGATGCCTGTATAATGATCGTTGCCTAGATATCGTCATGAGTATTTGAAGTTCTATCAATTGCCCAACAATAATTCATTTACCCACCGTTTGCTATTTTTCTCGAGAGAAGCCACTAGTGAAACCTACGGCCCCCGGGTCTCTTCTTTAATATATTTGCCTTTGTGATCTATTTTATTTGCCTTTTATTTTCAGATCTATTAATCCAAAAATACAAAAATACCTTGCTGCAATTTATTTTATCTGAGATCTATTTATCCTATATATCATATTTTTATCACGTCTATTTGCCAATTTCTGGCGCGGTTACCCGAAAGGGATTGACAACCCCTTTTACACGTCGGTTTGTGAGTATTTGTTATTTGTGTGTAGGTGCTATTTACGTAGTGTTGCTTGGTTCTCCTACTGGTTCGATAACCTTGGTCTCATCACCGAGGGAAATACCTACCGTTGCTATGATGCATCATCCCTTCCTCTTTGGGGAAATACCGACGTAGTTCTAGCAGACATCAAAAGGAATTTCTGGCGCCATTGCCTCGCATCATCAACATCTACCAGGTTCCTATTCATAAATCTCATCTCCTCACAATTTACATTATTTGCCATTGGCCTCTCATTTTCCTCTCCCCCAATTCACAAAAAATTGTCGTTTTATTCACCCTCTTTTTGTTCGTCGTTTTCTTGTTGGGTCTGTTTTTGTGTGCAATCTTGTTTGCTGCTTTTGTATTTATGGATAGTTCTTCCTCTATTGCATGCACTCCTGAGAATGAGGTTCTCAACTTTAAACAAAGGGGAGGAGAAAACTTAAAAGATGCTTGGTATAGGATTTGTAATGCTCATAATAGATCTATCCATAAGCAATCTATTATTGTTCTTCTTTGCTGTTTTTATGTGGGCATCACCACCTGGTATAGATTCGTCCTTGATACGATTACCAGTGGAAATTTCTTGATGTGTCCTTCTCTTGATGCTTTTAATGCTATGGTAAATTTAGTAGGCTCACCACCTCTTATGATTAATGAAACAACCTTGACTCTTGAGCATGTTATGGAAAGATTAGATGCTACTGAAAAAAATGCTTACTAAAGAGCATATTGAAAACTTGGATAAAAAGATGCATAATTTTGCTACTAAATTTGTGTCAAAAGCGGGAGAACTTTTTAAGTTGTTAAAAGAAAAAGGGACCATAATTCATGAAAGAATTGAAGAAAGCCCGTCTCGGATTGATAAACTGGAAGAAATCTTTAGTAATTTGAGTACGGCTTTCGCTTCCACTAAAACTATTGAAAAAAATCCCGTAAAGATTGGCAAGACTACTCAAGTTACTAAGAACAAGGGTGCAACTTCTAGTAATAGTAGTAAGGAGGATCTTAAATGATTAGTATTCACCCGGATTTTGTTGAATTTATAAGAGATCCCTTGGGCAAAAATGAATTCTTTAAATTTGTTCCTAGGAGTATTGTCATTGAAATTATTTATGCTAAATCTTTGAAGAATTATAAGTGTCTGATTGAAGAGTTGGAGAAGGATGACAAAACTTAGATCTTGGCATTATGCCTAGCTAGGGGCGTGAAACAATAGCGCTTGTTGGGAGGCAACCCAATGAATAAAATTTGTTTTTACTTTTTTGCTTCCTGTTCTTGAGTGTTAGCACAATTATGCTACTATTATGATTGTGTTTTTTGTGTTTTAATTAGTGTTTGTGCCAAGTAAAGCCTTTAGGATCTTCTTGGGTGATAGTTGTTTGATCTTGCTGAAAAACAGAAACTTTAGCGCTCACAAAAATAATTTTCATTTTTAACCAGTGCATGATAAAATACCAATTCTTTATGAAGAAGATTAATATACAAATTGCTCAGGTCGTCCTAATTTTTCAGAGTTTTTGGAGTTACAGAAGTATTCTAAATACCTAGATTGCTACAGACTATTCTGTTTTTGACAGATTTTGATTTCTTTGCGTTGTGTGCTTGTTTTGATGATTCTATGGTTTTCTTTGAAGAGTTTTTGCCATAGAAAAGTTGGAATACAGTAGATATAATGCAAGAATAAAATATGAATTGGTTTGCAACAACACTTATATTAGTGATTTGTTTTCTTATACTAACGGATCTCACTAAGGTTTTATTGAGTTTTCTGTGATTGAAGTTTTCAAGTTTTGGGTTACCTTACGATGGATGAAGGAATAAGAAGTAAGAAGAGCCTAAGATTGGGGATGCACATGGCATCCCAAGATAATATCCAAACAGAAGCAAGCAACTAATCTCGGGGATGCCCCGAGTGGCATCCCTTCTTTCTTCTAACGACCGTCGGTATTTTACTCGAAGCTATATTTTTATTCGTCACATACTATGAGTTTTGCTTGGAGCGTCTTGTATGATATGAGTCTTTACTTGTTTTGCTTTGTGTTTTAAGTCATGAATCCTTGTTGGACACACCTATTTGAGAGAGCTAAAATTATTCCATGACTTGTTAGAATTGCTCTCTATGCTTCACTTAAATCTTTATGAGCTATGGAATTGCTCTAGTGCTTCACTTATATCTTTTTGATCATGGTGTGCTTTAGTATTTTTGAAGAAATGATCTCTTGCTTCACTTAGATTTATTTGAGAGTTAGTAAAATTTTCAAGAAATTCTCTCTTGCTTCACTTAAATTAATTTGAGAGAAAGAAATATTATGCTCACAATCTTCACTTATATTTGTTTGAGCTTCTCAAAAGCAACACATGAAAATTAGTCCCAAAGTGATAGATATCCAAGAAGGATATAATAAAAACTTTCATGAAGGTCATTGGACAAAATAAACTTGATTCCTTGTAATAGTTTTGAGATATGATGATGTGATATGTGAGTCATGTTGATGAGTAATTATGCTCTTGTAAGAATATTGGTGTTAAGGTTTGTGATTCCCTATGCAAGCACGAAAGTCAATAGTCAGGTAATGAAATTACATCCTACTTGTGTTGCATTATTCGATGTTAATTATGCTTAATGCTCGCTTATGAGATTATTCGTTTCTTGGTTGGTCGCTTCTCAATATTTTGCTAGCCTTCATTTTGCACTAAGTATGATCACTACTTGTGCATCCAAAATCCTTTAAACCAGTTTGCCATTAAGTCCACTATGCCTACCTATATGCGGTATTCTTTTTCCGTTCTAAGCAAATTTGTATGTGCCATCTCTAATTTTCAAAATAAATTTCTCTTTTGTGTGCTCATACCGCTCACAAGGCGGTGAGGGGTGGCTAATATTTTCCATGCTAGATGTGTTATTCTCACGATGAGTGTTCATTCACTTGCCATTGCACAAGAGTAAGGAAAAGGTATTAGGGATGCCCAGTCCCGAAATGAAAAATGAATTTACTTTATGTTGTCAAATAATAAATTCCTTGGAAAGTGTTGGTATGGAAGGCACCCGCGGATACGGTTAGCCATGGAAAGTGAAAGTATGGTGGAAAAAGGAATAAAGATTATTTTCTTTTTGGGAACCACCTATGATATATCTATCATGGAAAGTGTTGGGAACTCTAAGTCATTTTCGTTGGTGGGTAAAGTATGCCTCTCAAACTGTTTTCATCTCTCAGTTTTCGCTTTGAGCTCTGGCACCTCTACAAATCCCTACTTCCCTCTGTGAAGGGCCTTTCTTTTATTTATGCAATTTTTATTTTTAATTTGAGTCTCCATCTTCTCTTATAAAGCACCAACTAGGGGGCACTATGACCGTACTTGAGCATTGGGTGTAGTTAATATGCGAGTGTGTTTCATGAATGGATCAATGATTGAGCATGATGGGCTAGGGATAACTTATTTTAGCGTTCATATTTTGAAAGACATGGTTGCTTGTTGATATGCTTGAGTATTTAAGTCTCATGTCAAAACTAGCCTATTGCTTTGAATCATATAAAAGTCCAAATGTCCATGCTACAAAGAAAAGAATATGTGAAGACAAGTTAGGCAGCATTCCACATCAAAAATTCTATTTTTATCATATTCCTACTCGAGGACGAGCAGGAATTAAGCTTGGGGATGCTGATACGTCTGCAACGTATCTATAATTTTTGATTGTTCTGTGTTGTTATATTATCATTCTTGGATGTTTTATAATAATTTTATAGTCATTTTATATCATTTTTTGGTACTAACTGAAAGTGCTAGTGATCGACTAGAGGGGGGTGAATAGGCGATTTTTATGAAAGTCTTTAAAACATGGAAGTTTCAAAGACAAACGATAGAAATAAACCTATTACCATGCAGCGGAAGGTAGACTACACTAAGCAAGCCATAGTCAAGTATTGAATGAAATGAAAGCACAAAGACTAATAGCAGCTAGGGCAATATTGTAAGTGCATCTAGTGCCACCCCTAGTTGGTTTTGGAGTATTGACGACAAACCTAGTTGAGGGACTAATGTGTTTGTGAGAATTGCAGGAAAACACAGGTAGAAGTCCCTCATTGATTCGGTTTTACTACCAGAGATGACCCCTAAAAATGTACGAAGACATTGAAGACAATGGTGGTTTATGAAGATATTCATATTGAAGACAATGACATGAGAAGACTCCCTATGAAGCTTATGGAACTCGAAGACTTAGATCCTTCGTAGTTTCATTTCATTTATGTTGTGTCGTAGGAACCACCGTACTGTTAAGTGGGGTCCAAGAGAACCAGTCAGAATGACTGAAGTGATGCCTAATTCAAATCCTATGTCTTCGAGCGAAGACTATGAGAGCAAATCTTGTCCAGAGTCAGACAAGTCAGCTTTACTTGTAGCCCAAGTAAAGTTGCCGTGTGAGTTCAAAATTCGACCGTTGGTACACGTGTCAGTTCCTTAGTGACCCAGGGTCATTTCGGACAAATCAGGTCGGGTTGCCAAGTGGCTATAAATAGCCCACCCCCACAACCATAAACGGTTGGCTGCTCAGATTTCAGTGCACGGCTTTTGTCGTTTGAGAGCAACCCACCTCGAAGCCTTTGAGAGAAAATTCCTAGCGAGGAGAAAAGCCCTAACCACCCAGAGCCAGAGTAAATTGGGCATCACTTAAGTCTTCGTGTCTGAGTGATCTGAAGACTTATTACACTTGAGGACTGTGCAATCCTCCAGACGGTTAGGCGTCACGTTCTGAGCATCCAAGAGAAATTGTGGATTGCCAGTGAACGAAGTCTGTGAAGGTTTGGAAGTCGCCTGAAGACTTACCACGAGTGATTGGACGAGGTCTGTGTGACCTTAGTTCAAGGAGAATACGGTGAGGACTGGGTGTCTTGGACTAAGTGTCCTTGACTGGGTGTCCGGGACTGTGTGTCCTAAGGTTTAAATACCTAGCCGCTCCAACCAGACGTACAGTTGTCAGAGCAACTGGAACTGGTCCAACATATCATTGTCTTCAACGAGTCACTGGTTTTATCTTCACTTCCTTCTCTTGCTATTACTCATTGTGAAGTCATTGCATGCTTGCTTTATCATTTGTCTTCACAACGTGAATGCGTGATCTGTTTGGCTTCATAACCTCTTCCTACTTGATCCTTATTACACTGAAGCTGTTTGTCACTGTGCTTTCACTCTATTGAATACATGACTATGACTGGCCTAGTGTAATCTAACTTCCGCTGCTTAGTAATAGGCATAATCTTCACTGTTTGTCTTCATAACTTTCACGTTTTGAAGACTTTCATAAAAATCGCCTATTCACCCCCCCCCTCTAGTCGATATAACGCACTTTCAATTGGTATCAGAGCAAGGTGCTCCCTTGTTCTGTGTGATTCGGTTTAACCACCTGGAGTTTTAGCTATGTCGACTGCAGGGATAATCAAAGTCTCCGCTGCTTGCCCCGTCTTCGATGGAACTGAATATCCCTACTGGAAGAATAAGATGCGCATGCATCTTGAAGCCATTGATGTCGACCTATGGTATGTCGTCGAGAACGGCGTTCCCAAGGCTGGAGAAGGTGTCACTGCTGCTGATGTCAAGAAATTCGTTCAACTGGACTCTACTGCTAAGAATATCATCTGTGGTCATCTGACCAAAGGACAGTATGGCCGTGTGAGTGCCTTGAAGACATCCAAACTAGTCTAGGACTGGCTCTCCAAAGTTAATGAAGGCATCTCAACCCAGAGAGATCAAAGAATCAGTGTCCTTCGCAATCTCTTCAACCGCTTCAAGCGAAATGACAATGAGAATGTCCAGCACACATTTGACAGACTGACTGACATCACAAACGAGCTTCAAGCCCTCGGCGCCACTGAGATCACCAAACATGAAATCGTCAAGACGCTGCTGAGATCACTTGATAGTTCGTTTGACATCCTGGCCCTGATGATTCAAGAACGTCCTGATTTCAAGACACTCGATCCGTCTGACATACTTGAGAGGCTCAACACACATGAGTTTCAGCTTTCTGAGAAAAGAGATATCTACGGTCCAAACTATGGGCGAACTCGAGCCTTGAAGGCAAAAGCTGTCTCCTCATCTGAAGAAGAATCTGACTGCAGTTCTGATGATCCTGAAGACATTGGAAGAGAACTTGCAATGCTAGTGAAGAAGTTCCAAAAATTCACCAAGAAGAAGAGCAAGGAATATGATTCTGACGACAAGAAGAAGAAGAAATACTCAAAGTCTTCTTCCAAGTCTTCATCAAAGTCTTCATCACACAAGAAGAGCTCATCTGGCAAGGCACGTGCGTTTGTTGGAAAGGAGATGGATTCAGAGGAGGAGTCCGCATCTGAGGAGGCAGAGGTGGAGTCTGAGGAGGAGTCTAATTCTGGCATTGCGAGTCTGGCTACAGCATACGTCGCCAAGTCCATCTTCAACACTGAAGACAATGACTGCATCACCGACACCGACGCAAATGACAAGAACGACTCCACTCCTACCTACTGCTTCATGGCACGCGGTGCCAAGGTAAACACACGCACTACTCGCTATGAAACATCTAGTGACGATGACTCTGAATGTGATTCAAAACCTAGCTACAGAACACTTGCTAAAATTGCAACTGAACAACAGAAAGCTATGGAACATATTCAAAAACTGTTAGACAGAAGCGATGATCTGTTGGGTGCCGAAATGACTCGTTCTGAATCCTTAATTGAAGACATAAAAAATCTTCACGTTAAGTATCAGGAACTTGAAGATCGTCTTGAGACTCTCTCAACTACTCATGAAAAGCTCTCCTATGATTATCTTCAAAAGAAGCAAGATCTTGAGAAGTTGAGAGCGGATCATGAAGATCTTCAAAAGGAAAATGAGTCACTTCGCTCCGAACAGATCAGTCCCGCTCAGGAAGGATTTGAACCACCATGTCTTAAATGCATTGAGCGTGATAATGCTAATTCTGTTGCTGAATGTTCCACTGCTACTGTTGTTGCAATATCTTCAACTATTGACGTGGTAACTAACCCCTCTCTTGAGGATACCACTGCTATTGCTGATGAGAATGCTAGGTTGAAGACATTGCTTGAAACAGGGATGTACAAAAGTCTGAAAGGGCATCAGACACTATGTGATGTCCTTAAGAAGCAGATTCTGAACCGAAACCCTAGGAAAGAGGGTGTTGGGTTCGTGAGGAAAATTAATGCAGATGGCTCTTACTGGAAACCTGAGCAGTACCCCAAAACCACATGGGTTGCTGCAAAGGAATCCTCAGCGGATCCATCCAATCTATCTGGCTTCACTTGTGCTAACCCCATTGTCATTGATGAATCCTTTGATGCAAACTATAAACTGTTTAAGAATCAGAATAGTGAAGTGTTTGCCAGGTACATTGGTACTAACTGCAGGAATGGACCGCCTATGAAGAAGATCTGGGTTCCGAAAAAGTGTCTGGAAAATCTTCCTGTGAATGTCTTCATGACACCTCACTTGAAGAAGACAAACCTCAGACCAAAGGCTTCATATGGTCCAAAGGCTTCATACAGACAGAGGACTCACCAGAGTCGCAGTAACGCAAATGTTTTGCAGGGAAACCATAATCAGGCATATGAAAATGAGATCGGTTCATCAAACCGCCATGTTCATATGAATAAGAACTATTCTGCCTATTCTTATGATTACTATTGTCCCCCTGCTAGACTGTTTGCTAGGGCTCCAAAGCCAAAGTTCTCAGATGCTGCACTTAGACTTATTGCTTCTAAGCCACCCTTGAATATGTGGGTGGTTAAGAAAGCTTAACCCTCTTTTGCAGGGAAAGGTCTCCAGCAGAGAAACAAAATCTTCTGATGCTATTGCTGGGGACCTTAAAAATCTTGTAGGGCGCAAGATAAAATGCCCGAATGGCATCATTATGTACTTTGCTCCTGAATCGCTTGCTACTCTCCCTATTAGTCCCAATCTGGATCTAAGTTTTCATAACCCACTGGTTCGTCAAATGTTTATGCTTCACAATTCTCTTCGTGAAGCCTATCCCCCTAACTGCACTGTAGGGTACGACACCAGCGACTTCAAAGTCTTCAGAATGGATTATTGACAGTGGGTGTACAAATCACATGACTGGCAGAAGAAGCCTTCTTATGGACTCAACTTTACATCCATCCGACAAGAGACACATCACATTTGCTGACACTGGTAAAAGTAAGGTATTGGGTCTAGGTAGAGTTGCAATCTCAAAGGATCAACACATGGATAAAGTCATGCTTGTTGAATCCCTTGGCTTCAACTTAATGTCTGTCTCAATGCTTTGCGATTTGAATATGATTGTAATGTTTGGAAAATATCGCTGCCTGGTGCTAATGGAATCTGACAAATCTCTAGTGTTTGAAGGGTACCGAAAAGGTGATTTGTACGTGGTAGATTTCTCAGCAGGACCACAACTTGCAGTATGTCTTCTTGCAAAAGCTTCAGAATGCTGGCTTTGGCATCGAAGGCTTGGGCATGCTGGCATGAGAAACCTCCACACCCTTGCGAAGAAAAAGCACGTCATAGGCATCGAGGGCGTCAAGTTCAAGAAAGATCATTTATGCGGTGCCTGTGAAGCAGGGAAGATGACAAGGGCAAAACATTCTTCGAAGACAATCATGACTACTACACAACCCTTCGAACTGCTCCACATGGATATTTTCGGTCCCACTCACTACTCAACTTTTACTACTACTGCTTGCCTCTATGGCTTTGTCATTGTTGATGATTATTCTAGATATACTTGGGTGCACATAATCCTTTTCAAGACTGAAGTGCAGGATGTCTTCAGACGCTTCGCAAATCGAGCTATGAACAATTTTGGCGCCAAGATAAAGCACATCACAAGTGACAATGGCACTGAATTCAAGAACACTGGCCTTGATAAATATCTGGATACCTTGGGCATCACACATGAATTCTCAGCTCCATACACGCCACAGCAAAATGGCGTCATCAAATGCAAGAACAGAACACTCATTGAGATGGCCAGAACAATGCTAGATGAATACAAGACTCCAAGAAAATTCTGGACTGAAGCCATTGATACTGCATGCCATACAATCAATCGTGTTTATCTTCACAAGCTTCTGAACAAGACATCTTATGAACTCCTAACTGGCAAGAAGCCAAATGTCAGTTACTTCAGAGTATTTGGTGCAAGATGCTGGATCAACGACCCACACCACACCTCAAAGTTTGCACCGAAAGCACATGAGGGATTCATGCTTGGATATGGAAAGGATTCGCACTCCTACAGAGTCTTCAATCTCTTCCACTACAAAGTGGTTGAAACTGTGGATGTGCGGTTTGATGAAACCAATGGATCATAAAGAGAGCAATTGCCAAATATGCTAGATGAAGTTCCAGCTAGTGAATCAATCGAGCTTATGGGAACTGGAGAGATTGTACCTTCTAAAGCTCATCCTGAAGAAGAACTTATCATCTCAGCACCTGATCCACATGAAGACAATGCTCAGCCTGAAGATATACCTCCAAATGACAACACAGACCAGCAAGAGCAAAGTCTTCGCCCTTTACATCCTCGTGTTGCAAATGAAGTACAGATTGACAAAATACTTGACAGCATCAATGCACCTGGTCCGCTCACTCGTTCAAGGGCAACTCAGCTAGCAAACTTTTGTGGGCATTTCGCATTCGTCTCAATATCAGAACCCAAGAAAGTTGAAGAAGCCTTCATGGAACCTGAATGGATTCAAGCTATGCAAGAAGAGCTTCAACAGTCTGAGTTGAATAATGTATGGGAACTGGTTAAGCGTCCTGATCCACGGAAGCACAACATAATAGGCACCAAATGGATATACCGCAACAAGCAAGATGAGCATGGTCAAGTTGTCAGAAACAAAGCTCGTCTCGTTGCTCAAGGATATACTCAAGTGGAGGGCATTGACTTCGATGAAACATTTGCTCCTGTGGCTAGGCTTGAAGCCATACGCATACTGCTGGCCTATGCAAATCATCATAACATACTTCTATATCAAATGGATGTGAAAAGTGCCTTTCTCAATGGCAAGATTGAAGAAGAAGTGTATGTTGCACAACCACCTGGCTTTGAAAATCCAAAACATCCTGATATGGTATACAAGCTCAACAAGGCACTATATGGCCTCAAACAAGCCCCTAGGGCCTGGTATGATACACTCAAGTACTTTCTGAAGAGCAAAGGCTTCATACCTAGTTCCCTGGATCCCACTCTTTTCACGAAGACATACGATGGTGAACTGTTTGTGTGCCAAATATATGTGGATGACATTATCTTCGGCTGCACCAATCAGAAGTATAGTGAAGAGTTTGGCTATATGATGCAAGAGCAATATCAGATGTCCATGATGGGGGAGCTGAAGTTCTTCCTCGGTCTTCAAATACGGCAACAATGCAACGGCATTTTCATATCTCAAGAGAAATATCTTAAAGAGTGCCTGAAGAAGTTCGGTATGCAAGACTGCAAAAGCTTCACAACACCAATGCCAGCCAAACATCATCTGGGTCCCGACGACAATGGTAAAGAGTTCGATCAAAAGGTATACCGCTCCATGATTGGGTCTTTGCTTTATTTATGTGCATCTAGGCCAGATATCATGCTTAGTGTTTGCATGTGTGCTCGATTTCAAGCGGCACCAAAGGAGTCGCATCACTTAGCTGTGAAGCGAATTCTTCGATATTTGGCTCACACCCCAACTCTAGGATTATTGTATCCAAAGGGCTCAGAGTTTGATTTGGTTGGATTTTCGGATGCTGATTATGCTGGTGACAAAGTTGATCGCAAGTCTACATCAGGCACATGTCACTTTCTGGGTCGATCACTTGTATGTTGGTCTTCAAAGAAGCAGAACTGTGTATCTCTCTCCACTGCTGAATCTGAATACATTGCTGCTGGATCTTGCTGCGCTCAGCTTCTGTGGATGAAGCAAACACTCAAGGATTATGGCATTCATCTGAAACAAGTGCCACTTTACTGCGACAACGAAAGCGCCATCAAGATTGCCAACAACCCAGTTCAGCACTCGAAGACAAAGCACATTGAAATTCGTCATCACTTTCTCAGAGATCATGTTGTGAAGGAAGACATTGATATCATACACGTCAACACTGAAGAGCAATTGGCAGATATCTTCACCAAGCCCTTGGATGAGAAGAGGTTTTGCAAGTTACGGTGTGAGCTAAATATCTTGGAATCCTCAAATGTCCTGTGATCAGGCACACATCCTAACACTTATGCATATTGATGATTTAGATGTGCAACACACGAAGTAACGTATATCTTCAATCAATGAAGACATACATTCTAAGTGTGAATACATTAATGTGGAATTTGACTTCGGAGCGCCATGATAATTGTGCGCCGTGTCTGGGTCTAATACTTCCTATACGGTGGGTAACGCCACCACCAAACGTTCCATTTTGAAGTGTTTCACTCATGGCGTTACCTCGCAATGTCTTCACATTTGGTTTGGCTTCAATCTCAATATGTCTTCATGATTATCTTCACTGCGTTGATTATATAGATATATATACATATGTACTATTGTTCTGTCCTCTATAGCATTCACTTATAGCTATGTCTTCTTGTTTGAATCTTTTGAACTAAGTGAATGTGATCGGACCCTAACCTCTCTATGCTTTCTATCTCAAACTCTATCTCTCCAAGTCATATGCATTCTGTTGAAACTGTCAAATGTCTTCACTGTGTCCTTGTCCACCGAAGACATAGAGACAACCATAAAAGTCCGTTTTTAATGCTCATTCCTCCACATAAGATCCGGAGAAGCAGGAACGACCGCCCGACAATTTAGGCGTGCGTGGGACGTGGAACAAACCCCAATCTTCCTCTAACTGGCCACGCGTGCCTCAAATGCGAACCGCCAGGGGCACCTGCGTAATAGCACAGTGCCGCCTCTGAGTCTATAAATTCACACTTACCGCGGTCATTATCTCTTCTTCCACCCTCGCACGAACCCTAGCGCCACCGCTAGCTCTCAACGACGCCGGCGACGAAGCGCTTCACTGCCGCAACCTCTCCGGCGCCGTTTTCACGCCGACAGCGGACATCGCTCTCTCCGCCGTCGCCGTAGGTGTCTTCCGTCGCCATGTTAGGGCACGGAGGATCGAACTGCTCGGCCTCAACTCCCATTCCGTCTAGCAGTTCGAGTGTGGTAAATAAAACTTATTTTTACAGCCTCTTTTGATCTCTTGGTTCTGTCACTTTCTACCATAAGAAGTTTCTCTTCACACCAGTTAGATCTCTTGTTGCATCTCATAACATGCCTAGTATATTCACTTGTGCTTCATAAAGCAGTTAGATTCCTCACTTGTACTGATCTATGGGTTCGTACAAATCTGGAACCAACTTCTTATCTATAAGTGAATGTCTTCGCACAATGAGGTCAATGTCTTCTAAACCGATTTATCTTCAAAATCTTCTGAGAATGCATATGACCTCTTCCCCTTCCCTCGCACCTTAATGCTGTCACAGGTACATGTCCGTGGGAGAATCCTTTGGATCTCATAGTCTGCATTCATTTGCAGAGTACTTGCAGCATCACATCAACTCTCCTGAAGCCAGTTCTTGTTGGTCAAGCAAAAGGAAGCCTTTGAAGCCTTTGAACATCTTGAAGCCTTCCAAGTTAAGATTCATGGCTTCAGAAACAGCAGCAAGGAAGGGAGGCAGACAGAGACGTGGTGGAACGTCTAAAGATCTGCCTGATGAATTGGCAGAGATGTACAAAACTGATCCTGAAGAAAGCTATGGTCAGCGCAAGACACGAATCCAATGGATTCGAAGATATTGGGCAGAGCAATGGTTTCAATACCGCTTCGTCACTCAGGAATATGCGGAGAAGTGCGCCATCAAGAGACCGTGGGGAGACGTATTATACAAAAATCTCGTACCCAGGTCCAGAGACGAAGCCATTGCTCAAGGCTTCTATCCATGCATGGTGAGAGGACCACAGCCAGCTGAAGCACATCCGTCATCACTTCTCTGGTGTCGCGATGACAATCTATTCAAGCGCAACTTCCAATTTGCTCAGAACTCTGCAAAGCAAAACAAGAAGAAGCTGGGATTAGACTTCAACCCTGGTCCCTCTGAACCAAGGGCAGATGGCACACGCGACGCCGATCCCAATATCATCGGGCCGTATGCCAATCTTGCAGGCCTCATCACCCGCATCCTAGTCCAAGGGACTGCCGTGAATGACCCTCCAGCAGATACTGAGTCTGATGATGACCCTGCTGCGCCGAAGCCAAAGCAGAAGAAGCCAAAAGCTTCAAAGCCAGCCGCTTCTCCCAAAATCTCAAGAGCGAAGCCATTGGCAACTGCACCTCCTGAAGCCAGTGTGCAGTCTGAAGATTTATCACGAGTCTCCAAGCCCCAAGAAGCCAAGAAGCCTCAGCCACACACAGGCAAAGAGCTCACAGCTGCTGCCATTCTGCGCTGCGAAACCATTGATCTCTCAAGCGATGAAGATCTTGGAGATGACGCTCTTGAGCAGCTCATCAAGAGCAAGGAGGAGGCTGAAATCTTCAACAATCTGCCTCTGTTTGATGTCGCCATCATCCACAATTTCATCGATGAATGGTTTGCCTCACCGGACATCAGCTTCGACGATCTGCAGCTGCCCATAGGCCTCAGCGTTGCCTTTCAAGGCGCTATTGCTTCAGAACTTGCAATAGCCCAACGCATTGTAGAACTGAAGCAGAAAATTGATTATGAAAAGGCTCAGTTCAAGAAGCACGTGGCCAAGCTCAGCGTGCAAGAAGTGAAAAACTTCAAGATCATGTTGCACGAGCTGAAAGAGAACTTTCTGAAGACGCGTGCCGAAGCTCAAGGCTCGCGAGAGCGCATGAAGACTCTGGCTGATCGCTGCGTGCAGGCCTACAATGAGGCCGAGAAGCGCAAGGCACTTGGGCGTCCCGGCATTGACCCCAGGGTGGCCGCGAAGAAGAAAAAGAAGCCTGCTGTGCCTGAATCAGAAGCGCCAAGGTCAGAAACTGCTCCGATTGTCTTCCCCACTGCAACGACTGGCTCGAAGCCAAAGAGTCAATCAACCGCCTCACAGCTTAAGAAGACACGGACTGCAGAGGCTGAAGCTAAGAAGAGGAAACTCTCTGAAGCCTCTCCTTCTGAACCCACCATCAAGAAGCGCAAGACCTAGAAATCTCGGGCTGCTCCCACAGAGCCCTTGATAGTTGAACCCCTCTCCGTCCGCTATCCTGACGTAGATCGTCAGTTGACTGTGCATGAGCCTGCCTTCACAGAGGCTCCGCACGCTGAAGACATTCCAGCAGCCGACCACAACGCTGTTGAAGACATTGGTCTCCAAGACAATGTACAAGGTGATGCAGCCCTTCCTCAGCTTGAGACAAGCGAACTGATCAGCATTGGTCGTCCATTGACGCCAATCACACAAGATGCATCATGGGCAGATCGCCCATAGGAGGAAGATAATGAGCCCCAGCCCACTGCAACTCCACCGGCGTCGCCTACATTCCGTAGGCTTCACAAAGGGCCAAGGGCTCAGGCTGCTGACGACATTCCGGCTGCATCAGCCGAAGAGCATGCAAAAATACCACAAGCTCCAACTCCCCCGCACCAACAAGAAGCAGTTCTCCGGGAGAACGTGCCTGAGTTCGTCCCTCCCACTACACGTGTGGAGGCGGCAAATGTTGAGGCTACCACAAACAACGAAGCAAATGTGGAGCCCTCCCCAACAACAGCTTCAGAAGACACTGAAGCTACTGCTCCTGAACTTTCTGTGCCTGAGTCTGCTGCGGGTCCCCAATTCAACTATGTTGCACACAGGCCCCAGGTCCAGAAGCCGATCCCACGACTGCCAAGGTTCCCAGGTCCTGCATCAGCTCCTGGCTCCTTCAACATCAATGGCTTCAGGACAGACAACACGTTTTTCAACAGCTCCAAGAACCCTTATTCAAGGGAACGGATTGTATCAGATAGGTTCTGGAGCTATCAACAGCGCAGCTATTATTCATGCATCCTATACAACCAAGGCCGCATCTTTCCTCACAAGCGCCTTGAGGTTGAAGCTGTTGCTGGTCTGCCTGGTCTGGAAGAAGCACTGGATTGCTTCAAGCAAGTGGGTCTGCTGCCATTTATCACCGATGAAGAGCACTGGAACGAAGAGCTTCTGCTCCAGTTCTATGCCACCCTGCATGTCAAAGGCTATAACAGAGATCCGAAGACATGGGTCCTGGAGTGGATGACCGACAATGTCCATCATGAAGCCAATGCTTTCGACATAATTGAGCTTACCGGCCTTCCCACTCCTGGAGAATTCTTTGAAGAAGGCTGCCAACTCCATGCTGAAGCAATTGAGAGCATATTTCAGCGTCCTGAGCCAGATATGAGTCAGATGCTCTCAATGATGAAGCCATTGCCTCCTAATGCACCCTATCCAACTAGGTTCTTCGTTGAAGACTTAGAGTACCTGCCCAGAACAATATATCACATCATAAGGCGGACTCTCTGGCCCGTAAAGGGACACTCTCGATATGCAACGATTGAAGGTGC